>NC_061514.1:1020621-1095497 GCF_022539505.1 Lolium rigidum | reverse complement strand
AGTAGATACGTTTTGGACGTACTCGGTAGGTATGGTGGACACAAATGGCATAGTGGTTGGCTCAAGGATTTTGGATGCATGAGAAGTATTCCCTCTCGATACAAGGTTTAGGCTAGCAAGGTTATTTGAAACAAACACAAGGATGAACGGTACAGCAAAACTCACATAAAAGACATATGGTAAACATTATAAGACTCCATACCGTCTTCCTTGTTGTTCAAAACTCAATACTAGATGTTATCTAGACTCTAGAGAAACCAAATATGCAAACCAAATTAGCAAGCTCTAAGTATTTCTTCATTAATGGGTGCAAAGTATATGATGCAAGAGCTTAAACATGAGCACAACAATTGCCAAGTATCAAATTATCCAAGACATTTTAGAGTTACTACATGTAGCATTTTCCAATTCCAACCATATAACAATTTAACGAAGAAGAAACTTCGCCATGAATACTATGAGTAGAGCCTAAGGACATATTTGTCCATATGCTACAACGGAGCGTGTCTCTCTCCCATAAAGTGAATGCTAGGATCCATTTTATTCAAACAAAACAAAAAAACAAAAACAAACAGACGCTCCAAGTAAAGTACATAAGATGTGACGGAATAAAAATATAGTTTCAGGGAGGAACTCGATAATGTTGTCGATGAAGAAGGGGATGCCTTGGGCATCCCCAAGCTTAGACGCTTGAGTCTTCTTAGAATATGCAGGGGTGAACCACCGGGGCATCCCCAAGCTTAGAGCTTTCACTCTCCTTGATCATATTGCATCATACTCCTCTCTTGATCCTTGAAAACTTCCTCCACACCAAACTCGAAACAACTCATTAGAGGGTTAGTGCATAATAAAAATTAACATGTTCAGAGGTGACACAATCATTCTTAACACTTCTGGACATTGCATAAAGCTACTGGACATTAGTGGATCAAAGAAATTCATCCAACATAGCAAAAGAGGCAATGCGAAATAAAAGACAGAATCTGTCAAAACAGAACAGTCCGTAAAGATGGATTTTATTAGGCCACCAGACTTGCTCAAATGAAAATGCTCAAATTGAATGAAAGTTGCGTACATATCTGAGGATCATGCTCGTAAATTGGCTTAATTTTCTGAGCTACCTACAGGGAGATAGACCCAGATTCGTGACAGCAAAGAAATCTGGAACTGCGCAAGTAATCCAAATCTAGTACTTACTTTTCTATCAAAGACTTTACTTGGCACAACAAAACTCAAAACTAAGATAAGGAGAGGTTGCTACAGTAGTAAACAACTTCCAAGACACAAATATAAAATAAAGTACTGTAGTAAAAACATGGGTTGTCTCCCATAAGCGCTTTTCTTTAACGCCTTTCGCCTAGGCGCGAAAGTGTATCTCAAGTAACATCGAAGGGTGGTGCACCTACAGCGGGGTTTGGAGTTTTCTCAACCATGCATAGTATATTAGATACATAAGTTTCAGCGTCTCCCTTTTCATTAGTCTTGGGCTTGCTACTCTCATCAAACAAATTTTCGAGAACAAGCCAAGCATAGTTATTTTCTAGTGCATCATTCATAGCTAGGAGTTTACATGGTATTGGTGCTTTGATCTCCCCACCATCATTAGCATTATTAGTGTACCTTATCCTATCCATATCCATTTTTTCAAGGAGACCAACAAAATTAGTATGAGAACCAAGCATATTAAATTTAGCAAAGACCTTTCTAGCCTCTCTTGCTAGACCACCAAATTCTCTAAGAAGGGTTTCTAAAACAAAATCTTTCTTTTCCCCTCTTCCATATCACCAAGTGTAAGAAACATGTGTTGGATTATAGGATTGAGATTAACAAATTTAGTTTCCAACAAGCGAACTAAAGCAAGCAGCAGCAATTTCATAAGTAGGAGCAAGTTCTACCAAGTGTCTATCTTCAAAATCTTCAACGGTACTAACATGGGTGAAAAATTCTTCTATATTGTTCCTCCCAATTATAGACCCTTGTCCTACCGGTATGTTCTTTGTGGTAAAATTAAAAGGAAACATGATGAATCAAGTAAAGTAAATGCAAGTAAACAAGATAAATAAAGTAAAGCTACAACTAATTTTTTGTTTTTGATATAATGCAGAACAAAGTAGAATAAAATAAAGCAAGACAAAACAAAGTAAAGAGATTAAGTGAGACTCCTTGCCGGTTTGATCCCCGCAACGGCGTAAATTGCTTGATGCGTGATTCACGTCCGTTGGGAACCCCAAGAGGAAGGTGTGATGCGCACAGCGGCAAGTTTCCCTCGAGTAAGAAACCAAGGTTTAATCGAACCAGGAGGGAGTCAAGAAGCACGTTGAAGGTTGATGGCGGCGGGATGTAGTGCGGCGCAACACCGGAGATTCCGGCGCCAACGTGGAACCCGCACAACACAACCAAAGTACTTTGCCCCAACGAAACAGCTGAGGTTGTCAATCTCACCGGCTTGCCGTAACAAAGGATTAACCGTATTGTGTGGAAGATGATTGTTTGCAGAGAAAACAAGTAAAAACAAGTATTGCAGACAGATTTGTATTTCAAGTATTAAAAGAATGGACCGGGGTCCACAGCTCACTAGAGGTGTCTCTCCCATAAGATAAAAGCATGTTGGGTGAACAAATTACAGTCGGGCAATTGACAAATAGAGAGGGCATAACAATGCACATACATGACATGATAAGTATAGTGAGATTTAATTGGGCATTACGACAAAGTACATAGACCGCCATCCAACTCGCATCTATGCCTAAAAAGTCCACCTTCAGAGTTATCATCCGAACCCCTCCAGTATTAAGTTGCTAACAACATGACAATTGCATTAAGTATGGTGCGTAATGTAATCAACAACTACATCCTCGGACATAGCGCCAATGTTTTATCCCTAGTGGCAACAAGCACAACACAACCTTAGAACTTTCTCGTCACCGTCCCATGTGTCAATGCGGCATGAACCCACTATCGAGCATAAATACTCCCTCTTGGAGTTAAAAGTAAAAACTTGGCCGCAGCCTCTACTAGTAACGGAGAGCATGCAAGATCATAAACAACACATATGTAATAACTTGATAATTAACATGACATGGTATTCTCTATCCATCGGATCCCGACAAACACAACATATAGAATTACAGATAGATGATCTTGATCATGTTAGGCAGCTCACAAGATCCAACAATGAAGCACAATGAGGAGAAGACAACCATCTAGCTACTGCTATGGACCCATAGTCCAGGGGTGAACTACTCACTCATCACTCCGGAGGCGACCATGGCGGTGTAGAGTCCTCCGGGAGATGAATCCCCTCTCCGGCAGGGTGCCGGAGGAGATCTCCGGGATCCCCCGAGATGGGATCGGCGGCGGCGGCGTCTCGGTAAGGTTTTCCGTATCGTGGTTTTTCGCATCGGGGGTTTCGCGACGGAGGCTTTAAGTAGGCGGAAGGGCAGAGTCGGGGGCCGACGAGGGGGCCACACCATAGGGCGGCGCGGGCCCCTAGGCCGCGCCGCCTTGTGGTGTCGCCACCTCGTGGCCCCACTTCGTATGTTCTTCGGTCTTCCGGAAGCTCCGTGGAAAAATAGGCCCTCGGGTCTTCGTTTCGTCCAATTCCGAGAATATTTCGTTACTAGGATTTCTGAAACCAAAAACAGCAGAAAACAGAACCGGCACTTCGGCATCTTGTTAATAGGTTAGTTCCGTAAAATGCACGAATATGACATAAAGTGTGCATAAAACATGTAGGTATCATCAATAATATGGCATAGAACATAAGAAATTATCGATACGTCGGAGACGTATCAATGATGGCGGAAAAAAATTCCAGCGACAATGCTTTAGAAAGACTTAAACCATTATTGTGGAACTCACTCCGTCTCTGACTGTGTTTGCAGGAACAAAAGGCCATGCATTATGAGCTGCACAAAAACATTGCGCTCCAGCATCGTGTGACCATCAGCCAGGCGGAGAAAATCCAGCGCTTCCAGACGGAGAATGCGGATTTGAAGAAACAATTGTCAGAAGCTCAAGGTTGGTTTCCGACACTCGCTTCCTGTGGGTTATTTTTCCGCATCTCAAACCTGACGTTTTACCAACACTGAGTAGGTGCATCCTCATCCCTCGCTGCAGCTTCCTCCGAGCTGGAAACTCTGCGTGCCTCACAGAAGAATCTGGAAGCGAAGCTCGCAGAGGCGGAACAGAAGCTTGCTGAAAAGAACTCGGAGCTTACTCGAAAAGTGGGTGAGTTCGAGCTTAAAAGAAGAACTGACAGCGACACCATCCAGAAGCAGCAGAAGGAGCTTGGTGGACTCCGCAAATATATGGAGACAACAGAGAGCTGCTGGGACCTGCTCAATTCCGACGTCATGGGTATGTCCTCGAAACTCGTATGATAGTGCGTGTAACTTGTTGTACTTATCAAAACCTGCATCTTTCAGATCCCCTTGGATATGATGAGGAGCGTCGGAGCCAATTCCCACGCGATGACCTACTGCAGCTGGCCGGGGAAGATTGCAAGGATCTCATTTCCGCCTCCAGGAAAATCTGTCACAACCTCAACATCAAGAAGAGCCGAACCTGCGATGTGCGCAAGCTCATCAAGAGGATGGATTTGCTTCCGGAGCTGGTTGTGGACCTGCAATCTTCTTCGGCGCGGGGTGCAGCTGCCATGTCCTTGGCAATGTGCTTAGCGCATAACCCAAAGCTGAATCTGGACCGGGTCACCTCTGGCGTTCCTCCGGATGCGGATGTCAATGCACTTCTTGACGCAGTCAGTGGCTATGATACGCGCATTGCCCGGAGAAGTCGCCATGATGAGTTTTATGAGAAGGCGGTTCTTCCTGCTGACGAGCCTCTCGAAGCTGAGCTTCTGAAGGAGCGCGAAGCGGAAACCAGGCCCGCCCAATCCGGAAGTCAATATACCTGGACGAGCTCAAAGGACAAAGGCGGCGCCACTTCTCCGACTGCATCTGAAGAGGAAGAAGATGAAGATGTCTCCTCTCCTGCCAAGGACGCGGAAAAGGAATCTCCGGCTGACGCAAAAAAGGTTGATACCAACGTGGAAACTTCTCCGGCTAAGGAGAAGTAAAAACTTGTTCCTGCGGGGAAGATGAAATACAATGCATCATTTTGGCCCAAAGAGGGTTCGTAATATAACTTTAAATTCTTAAGTAGCTAGGGACGAAACAGTTATGCATGGGCGGAAACAACTTATCCTGCTATCCTTTAATATTACTTGCATGTTTCGTTTTGTTTGGAAAGCAAGTGCTGATTTCTATGTTTTCCGGCTTACTCGCTTGACCTTCCGCGAGCCGGAAGACCTTTAGCTGGAAACGCTCGCCAGCGGCGACGAAGCCCAATGGCGATCCGTCAATAACCGCGGAAACAAGCCCCTAGCCAAGGTGCCGGAAATCGCTACTAGGAATCCACGAATTCGCAACAGAAAATATTTCCACCAGAAAACTTAAGCTTACGTCCTAAAGGACGATTTTGAAAATCACAACTTTCATACACGCCTAGGCGGAAACATCCAGCTCTGCGGTTTTAGTCGGAAAAACATACATGATCTAAAAATGAACAAGTAAAGGAGGTAAATGACTCATAGAGTGAACCAAAAGCTTTATTTCATTGATCATGTATAATATTGTTACAAAGTATGTAATTCTACGCTAAGTGTGGAAAGGACGTAGTTGTGCAATGTTCCAAGGACGTTCTGTTTCATCGTAAATGTCATCCGGATCCTCCCGTTTGCGTTTCCGGTGCCAATTGGCAGGTCTGTCCTTTAGCTCTCGGAAATCGACGAGGTAGTACGATCCGTTGTGGAGCACTTTGCTAACGACGAAGGGTCCTTCCCATGGAGATTGCAACTTATGGTCTTTCACCCGTCGAAGGCGGAGGACCAAGTCTCCTGTCATAAACGAGCGATTCCGAACTCGACGACTATGGTAGCGTCGGAGCTTTTGCTGGTAAATGGTGGAACGTTGGTCTGCTAAATTCCGAGCTTCTTCGATCAGGTCCACAGATAGCTGTCTGGCCTCGTCAGCAGTTTCTTCGTTGTAGGCGGAGACTCGCGGTGAATCATGGATGATGTCGGAGGGGAGCACAGCTTCGGATCCGTATACCAGGAAGAACGGAGTGAATCCTGTTGACCTGTTGGGGGTAGTTCGTAAACTCCACAGGACGGAGTCCAACTCCTCAGCCCAAGCTCCGGCTGCGCGACGCAGCGGTTCTTCAAGGCGTGGTTTTATTCCGGATAAAAGGAGTCCGTTGGCTCTTTCGACCTGACCGTTGGACTGTGGAAGAGCCACGGATGCCAGGTCTAGCCGGATCCCAACGTCATGACAATAATCCTTCAATTCTCCTTGCGCGAAATTCGTGCCATTGTCTGTGATTATGCTGTGCGGGATGCCGAATCTCATCACGAGGTCGTAGACGAATTTGAGTGCCGTAGCACCATCGGCTTTTCTCACCGGCTTTGCCTCGATCCATTTACTGAATTTATCAATAGCGACCAGGAGGTACTCAAAACCGCCAGGAGATGATTTCTTTAACTTACCAACCATATCAAGCCCCCAGACCGCAAACGGCCAGGTGATAGGGATGGTCTTCAGCTCTTGGGCTGGAGCATTTGGTTGAGTAGCGTAGTACTGACAACCTCGGCAAGTTTTTACCAACTTATCAGCATCTTTCTTTAGCTGTGAGCCAGTAAAATCCAAGCCGGAAAGATTTGGCAACGAGGGACCTGGGAGCGGCGTGATGCCCGCAATCCCCTGCGTGAATCTCTCTGAGGATTTCAATGCCATCTTGATTGGAGACGCATTTGAGAAAAACTCCGGTTGCACTTCGTTTGTAGAGCTGTCCATCAACTATTGTGTAGGATCTTGCTCGTCTGATGATCTGGGCGCTTTCGCATTGTTACAATGAGTTGTGGTTGTGCCTCTAGGGCTCCCGGGATCCGGCTTATAAAGGCGCACGGATCTAGGGTTTACATGGAGAGTCCTAGCCGGAATACAAGTTGCCTAACTACGGTACAATGTCTTGCCGTGTACGTCAAGGATCCACCTTCCTCTAAGAACGTGTTGGATCCGGATACCTCATGGGCCGTCACGGATCCGGCCTCCTTCATAGGTCGGCTGAGATCCGGCTTCCTGTTCCTGGGCTGGACTTCATCCTTCAGGATCTACATCAATCGGGCCGCCCGATGGGCCACATGCCTCATCACCAACTATGGGCCACCCGGGCTCGCCAGATCTAGGCCACACCGTTGATATACCCATAAAGTATACCCACAACAGTATTCAGACTTCTGCGGGGCTCCGGGTCACGCTCCTCGTTCCGACTCCTCCTAGGCTCGGGTTCTCGATCGTTGTTCCGGCTTCGGCGGGGTTCCAGCGTGCGCTCTCTGTTCCTCGGATGCTGTACGTTGTCGCGGATGTTGATTCCACCTGGACCGTGAGGCCTGGTGTTTCCGACTGGACTACGGTGGCGAGGGAGTGGAGGACGCGGGTGTCCGTTGGGCGGAGGTGAGGGGTTCCGGTACTTGTTCCTACCAGTGTACATCGCATCCTTTCCCTTTCTCGGATCTGACGGAGGTGTCTTTGATGGTACGGGGATTGGATTTGGGTGTTCTCTGGTTCTCCTTCTGCGTTCCGAGGATCCAGTTCGCGATTCGTCATCGTGATGGCGATTGTCGTAGGCGTCCTTCTGCGCAGTAGAGACACAATGCTCCGGGTTGGATTCCAACCTACGCGAAGTGTCTGCCTTGCTCTGCTGCTTCATTGCTGAGGCAACGAGCGTACGGACGTACTCGATGTCAATTTCCTCGGTCTTTTTCTTCAAGATCTCCGCAGCCTTCTTCATGTTATCCTTTGGAGTTGCGAGTGGCTGTTTCTCAGTGGGGGTCGCGAAGGTGACCTTGCGGGGAGGTATAGCATCCCGCCTGATTTTATCGGCCTCCCGCTGAAGCTCGGTGACCTTGTCCTTCCAGTGTTGCTGGAGTTCCTTGACTTTTACCAGTTGTTCGTCAACCTCAAGCTCTCGCTGGTAGAAATTTTCCACGAAGTGCGCGGCTTCTTTTCTTTCATCCAGCATTGCTGCTGCGGTCCTGGCGAACTTTTGGGCTGTTGCCAGCATCTCCTGTCTTGTGGCCTCTAGAGCCTCCGGATTTGCGGCATCGTCAGGGGTTATGGGCTTGTTGAGAATAGCCGAGTGCGCGATTGCCTCCATGCCTGCTTGTTCAACCAGCTCTTCAGGGGACAGCACTTCCTTGTGCGGACGCTCCCGCGATAGCGGAGATCCTGCACGGGATGGTTGTGGATCGGAGTAGGTGTTGTCATCCTCTGATTCGCGTTGATCCAGCGCCGCCAAGGTTGCGAGGACCTGTTTAGGCTGGGCGGATTCAACTTCGGGCTGATCACCGTATCCGTATTCCTTCACCTTGCGATCGAACTCTTCGGCATCCATGGAGGGGCATCTCCGAAAATTGGGCTTAGGTTACCCGTAATCGACTCTTTAACCGGAGTTCCGCTTTCTCCGACAGCCTCCCGCCGATCCGGAGCAGCATTGATTTCGGTGCCTCGACTCGCTCGGGACCAGCTCCGGCTTCTTGAGGGGCGGTTCCGGCGGTATGGGCTAAGAAGTGCACGAAGTGACACCTTTGCTTTTCTAACACCTGGGAGACCCAGGCGGATCTGCATTGGTTTTCCACCTTTATTTCCTGCTCAGGGGCGGATTGGGTGGGCTTTGATTTTTCCAGATCTAAGGCGGAATCTTCCCTAGGAAGTTCCTGCGTCTCAGATCGGATCTTCGCGACTGCGTCCCTGCTCGGCGGCGGTCGCGTCGGGCCGCTACTTACCGGTGGGTTTCCGTCGAATCGACGGTTTCCCCGATGAAGATGTGTATGCCGCCAACTGGGACGATGGAGAGCTTGACGGGGTCAGTCTTAGCCGGAATCCAGCACTCATCCGGAGGGACGATCGGCAGATTTCCGGCGTAAAGGACGCGCCCCACAGCGATGGTGTCGTCAAAGCTTCCCATGGCGGAACCCTCCCGGTTCCGGCCTCCAGACGCCGCTGGCCCCACGGTGGGCGCCAACTGTCGTTACCTAATCGACGGTACCTCGGAGGAGGGATCCTCACGAGGGGGAGAAGAAGTAGGGGCCATAGGGCGGAGTGCACACGGGACGGTGGTACGCGATTTACCCAGCTTCAGAACACCTGCACGATGACAGGGCCTACTACTGCTTGTCTGGAATTATCTGGGCGCTTTCGCGTTGTTACAATGATTTGTGGTTGTGCCTCTAGGGCTCCCGGGATCCGGCTTATAAAGGCGCACGGATCTAGGGTTTACATCGAGAGTCCTAGCCGGAATACAAGTTGCCTAACTACGGTACAATGTCTTGCCGTGTACGTCAAGGATCCGCCTTCCTCTAAGAACGTGCTGGATCTGGATACTGCATGGGCCGTCACGGATCCGGCCTCCTTCATAGGTCGGCTGAGATCCGGCTTCCTGTTCCTGGGCTGAACTTCATCCTTCAGGATCTACAGGACTCGGGCCGCCCGATGGGCCACATGCCTCATCACCAACTATGGGCCATCCGGGCTCGCCGGATCTAGGCCACGCCGTTGATATACCCATAAAGTATACCCACAACAGGTACCATCACCAGCTGGATTTTCCAGTTTGGGTGACTGGGAGTGCCTGAGAGTATTCTTTCTTGGCAGCGAACACACGAAACCTGCGATGCCAACACTAGTTATTTTGCAATTTTTTATATTTGTGTCAACCATGGTTCAAACTATGTATTAGTTTGTGAAAAATCATGTTCCAAATTATATCTTCGTGTAAACTATGTTCCCAATTATGTATTATTTTGTGGAATGTTTCTTCTCTTTATTCGAATCTCTATGCTTTTATTTAAGATTTTAATTCAAATTATCTATCGGGGCTGCCGATTTTGGGGCGCCGGTGTGGGAACAACACCCCCAAATAGAGGATGCAGTGTCGGCTCCCCCTATACGGAAGTGACGGCGCCTTTGTCGGCGACTATTTGGGGGCGCCGGTGGAGATGCTCTAATACTCCATACTTAGAGCATCTCGACCGGCACCCCCGATACCGGCCCCGATAGCATTTTGGGGGCCGGGAGCGAAAATGGGCTCGCACCGGCGCGCCCCATACGGCGCCGGCCATTTTTCGAGCCCAATAGAATTGCCGGCAACCCCGTGCCGGCCCTTCACCAAGGGCGCGAATCGGGCGCGCCGGCGCCTCGCGAGGGTGAATGTTTTGGGTGTGGGAGCCGCCTGTCAGCCACACATCCCAAAAGTCGACGCCAGCGGGGAGTGGCGGGGCCGACGCATCAGCGGCTCATTCAATTTTAACCTAACAGTAGCCTACCTCGCGACGGAAGTTAATTGGGGCGCAACGGTGGTGCAGTTGCCGCAGACGCGCAGCGAACCGTCCCGTCGGGCGCGCCTTGCTCTTCGTGCCACCGTTAATGAGCGCCACCGCTCCCCCGCCTCCCTCCGGCCTATAAAAGGGCCGCCTCTCATCGTGCCTCTCACACACAAACCCTAGCGCCTCTCTCCCTAACCCTAGCCGCCACCATCTGAAAAGACGACGCCATGTCTGGTCGAAGCCGAGGTCGCGGCCGTGGTCGTGGCCGTGGCAGAGGTGCACACACTCCGTCGCCTGCGACACCGTCGTCTTCATTATCGGAGATGGACGAGGAGGGGCCCATGCTGTTCGAGTTTGTCCTCGTCCTCAAGGGCGACCCACGCGGCATCCAGAGGCTGTCGGACACCTTCGCCGACTTCGTCGCCGGCGACGACCGCCGGGCACGCTGCATCTGCGGGAGGATTCGTGCGGCTACTACCGGTGGATCGTGGACATGATCTACAACGCGCGCGACAAGATGTACCTCCACATCGGCTGGGAGAAGTTCGCGCGCCACCACAGCCTCCAAGCCGGCTTCGTGCTCGTGTTCTCCTTCTTCGGCGACAGGGACATGAGCGTCAAGGTGTTCGACGACACGCGTTGCCGCCGGAACTACCATGTCGACAGCGCCGAGGAGGACGACTGACGAGTGTTGTTTCTTCGCAGCGAATATCGGCTCGCATGTTTTCGGATGTTCTTCATCGAAAGAACCAACAGGGACACCCTCGCCAGCTGGATTTTCTAGTTTGGGTGACTGGGTGTGCCCTCGAGTGTTCTTTCTTTGCAGCGAACACACGAAACCTGCGATGACCGGCCTAGTTAGGTTTAGTTTTTTTGCAACATTTTATATTTGTGTCAACCATGATTCAAACTATGTATTAGTTTGTGGAAAACCATGTTCCAAATTATATCTTCATGTAAACCACGTTCCCAATTATGTATTAGTTTGTGGAATAAAATATTTCTTATTCAATTTTCTATGCATTTATTTACGAATTTAATTCAAAACATCTATCGGGGCCGTCGTTTTGGGGGCGCCGGTGTGGGAACAGCTCCCCCAAATAGAGGATGTAGTGCCGGCGCCCCCAAACGGAGGTGCCGGTGTCCCTGCCGGCGCCTATTTGGGGACTGGTGGAGATGCTCTTAAATATTTTTTCTTCAAAATCTATAAATATATTTGCATGACTCGCCGTGATAGGAGGCCGAGAAGTTCCGCTGTGCAAAAGGATCACACGTTTTCATCGTCCTGCAATAATGAACACTAGATTTAGATGTGCGCCTTGGCGCACGACCCCGTAGAAATCAAATCGATCTACATGTTAATGGAAATACATTTATAGAATTTAGAAAATAAAGTCAGTAAGTTGAACACACGAAATCAGAACAGAATAACAATGCTTACATGCAATTATGAAAATGGCGAAATATATTAGCACTCTTACAGTTTTTCGGCGACAAATAGAAATAAATCTAAAATTAACAAAAGTAACCTCTAAATAAGATCGCTTCAATTCGGTCTTTAGGACACTAAACACAAAAAATCTAATTCTAATAGGTAGTCGCACCGTCAAAAGGTGAAACTTCTGGAACATAGCTTCAACATGACAACGGGAAGATCTGGACAGTCTTGAGCTCGACAACCTCCATCTCAACGACCTCCATTAGGCTGTAACAAAACAACAAAAAATGTAACTAAGGCAACATTAAGTACTACACAAAAACGAAAATGTTCGAGAATAAAGGGAATGTTATACTAATTATGTATCAGATGAAAGTATTTGTAAACCAGGTCTATTATTTGCACTTGGATATAGCATAAGAAACCCAAGCCTCAAGATTTGCCTCCATTGATGAATAACTTAAAATTTAGGTAGTTTTAGATAGGGATTAGGTGATCTATCATTACAAAATATATAATTAGTTTTATAACAGTTTGACAAATGATAAAGATTTTGTGTGTCGTACCGAGACCAAGAAATCGATAAGTATATGTTCTCAAAATGATATCAATAAATAAATAGATGATGCCACCTAATAGTTAGAAAGAAAGCACCCGAGGTGTTACTTGCAGATGACGTATACTAACTATGCTCGAAGGACAAAAAGTACCCTAGATATTCTTGCTACATGTGCTGGAGGGCACACACTCTTTCCTCAACAACAATCTATTGACCAGTAATCTAGAGGGAAATATAAGCTAACCTGAGAATCTTTCGGCGAGGTGCAACGCAGCCTTCCAACAATGCGAGTCGTGATGAGACACTGAGTTAGTATGACTGATCATCCAAAATTATAGCTGAAGCAAATGATAATAAGTGCATACAGAAGGAAAAGGAAACACGTTACATTGTTTCAAAGAATTCGTTCTAACAACCTGCATATGGCACATAAACAAGTAGGTAGTGCAAAAAACAGTAACAAAAGAGTTCCAACTACATGTGCATGGCACTGAGCAAATTCCTTATGTTTTTCTAATAGAGCAGTAAACATCTACTATGTCACTGAAATGGAGGAGTGGTGCATATTGCAACTTAAAACACAGGGACGTAAGCAGTTACGACACAAATGTTCAGTTATATTCAGAAAAACATGTGTTCACACAAGTTAGAACAGATAGTTTCAGTTATATTCAGAAAAAGCATGAATGATATAACATGAACTCGTTGTTCATACTCAGTCTCAATTAATCTCTGGAATCGAAAAGCATAAGTTCTGTATATCTACAATTGGCAACACAATTTCACTACTTTGTACTGCAATAGAAGGAAGAAATCAACCAAGTAAATTGACAGTTTAGTATGTGTTGTGCAGGCTGAAATATTATTTCTTGATATCTCAATATAATCAGGCCTAGATCCTAACTATTTTAACCCCCCCCCCCCTTCTTTTTTTACTTCTGTGTAGTTTTAAATGGTTTCTTTGGTTCACCACCACTAATAAGAGAAGACACGTGAAATGTTGAGCAATGTAATAAAAACCAATCAAAGACAAAGCGGACAAAGGCGCGTCATCCATTCAGATAAAGAGCAAGATATTTTTGCAAATGAGAAGTCAGAAGTGTCACCTATATATGAGAATATCCTATTTGGATTTCTGCCGAACATCTTGTATGCATAGATTAATAGGACATGCAAAACAAACAGGTTGGAGCTCTCACAGCCAGGAATCGAAACGCCCCTAACCTGCATTGCTTCCAAACAGTACCCACTTCCTATAACTTAATTTATCATACCTAGATGAAAACGAATCAGATTTCCTTACTCATTGAAACTTCTTTTAGCCACTATTAATTTCTTAGTTACTTATATAGGTTCCTTCCTTCTGGTTCAGATCATGTCCAACTTTTTCAGGTGACATAGGTTTGGGCGATTTTATCAAGTCATCTTCAGCTACGCTAATTTGTTCTGCTTACTACTGTACTTCCGAGTGCTCTTCTTCTATGACTACTTCAGGTAACCTTGTTTTGATTTTCATGTGGTTCCTTTTCTGGCTAATTACATATGAAATTTTAAAAAGCCCAAACACTAAAGTGCAGACATAGCAAACATCACCAAAAGGTAACATGGTAGTTATAACCAAAGGAGGGTAACATAAGACAATGACAAAGAGATGAAAGGCTAAGCCAATGATAAAGAGATGGAAGGTGAAAAAAGGAAGGAAACATAACAGGATAACCGCGCGCTACCAAAGCAAAGGGAAGCACGCGAATGTAGAAAGAGATAACTCAAAACAAAACCTTGAGATGCATATGTGTACTCCCCCTCATGCTCCCATATAATCTCTTTTGTGTTCATGGGAAGGATCCAACACCAACCAGTAACCCAGGGAAGACATTGAAAAGATAAAGAGGAACTGAAATAGAATGCCCGTAAAATAGGAGAAATGATTGGCGACTTGAACACATGGGAGCACCAGAAGAAACCGTGGGACGTGAAAATTCTACGAAACAGTAACCAAATCATGGAGCTCGTCATTAGGACGCACTTTTATATAATGTATAATATAGTTTATTTTTTGGGGCCGTGGGAGGAAGGTTTGTGAACCGATCATTTTACATGAAAATTTAACATTTAAAGATAATATTTCAATTTCTATATTAGCTTTGTGTTTATAAACAAAATTGTTCAGCTAACATTGTTTTCAGATACCTTACTCATATAAGCGATCTGTCATTGGAAAGCAGCATACCCTGCATTATAGCATGTAAATCAGAACTCCCTCCTTTCTGCTAGTCTGAATCCTTTACCTGCAAGCAAAGCAATAAACTGGCCAAGTTTAAAAGGTGAAAAAAATATCTATTTGTGGTTACATACAAAAAATGCCCTCCACTCTAGTGCCCCAAACTGTAAATGGTGTCAAACATAATGTTTGCGACTAAAATAACAATACGCCTGTCACACACAACGGAGAATGGTATGATACAGCTAAATAAAGTTGACACTATCAAATGAGATATGCTTTTCTCCAGCTGTAAATAAGGGATGCTACCACAGGAAGAACAAGTGCTACCACGAGCGTTACCACCTGAAGAAGAAGCTTGCTCCTCTATCGATATCGTCATTGGAACGCCACCTGGAGAATGGTTGTTACTGATATTAACTTCATCCCACCTACTGAACAAGGTCAGAATTTAGAGGAAGAAGAAGCAAACAATGCAGAACAACAACTGTACAATGCAGATCTTAATTTCCACTTCACTTCATCTACTCCCATAAATCAAGAATAATTCAGTGTGCTGGCATGCTTGGATGGCATCTAGGTATGTTGACTGTTGGAGTAAATGACAATATAACTGAATACTACAACACTACTCCAACAACTACAAAGAGGAATTATAATACTCGTACATCAAGTACTCCTACAGCAAGAATTTTTGCTTGCCCACTAAACAATTACCTCACTTTTTAGCAACTCAATCATGAATCATCACAGCTCAGAGTCGAACAACACAGCAAGCATGAAGCATGGTACTACACGACCAGTAGCAAACTTGCAATTTACAGCTGCATTACACTACACTTCTGCAGAAAAATGCCCCTAAAATTAAGGAGTATATAAGTACAACACAACCAACTTTACTTTCAGATATTTAGGCAAAGATAAAAATACCCCTAGATAATAAGGAGTATGTAAGAAGTACAGTATGATCTAACCTGTTCTTATAAAGGTTGAAGGACTAATGTAGTGCCCCCGCAAAAACAAAAAGGACTAATGTAGTGAAGCTCTTAAATCAACAGTTATCTCCAGCAGTATAGAACCACTGAAAAAAGCCGCATAGAAAGCTGAATGAAGAGAACTTGTACAATGTATTTAGTTGCTTCCTGAAATATCATACTCAAATCTTGTGAGTAGGAAACACCAAAGGGTGTTCAATTCAAACATAGATGTAGACATACAGGAAAATGCAGGCAAAAGATATGTGCCAATGTTTTGAAGTGCAGCATGATAAATATGCAATTCTCAGTACTCTGTCAAAGTACTCAGAACAAACAACATGAGCAATTTGGGAGTAGGTCACAGTAGTTGAATCATGCAGTGACGGTAAGTCTACCTGTGTACTAAGCATGCCCCGAGAAAGAACCAGCAATATAAATTACTCCATAGGAGATACTACTGTATTCCAAATAGACAAACAAAAAATGTTGTAGACAGGATGTATGCAATAGGCACTGAAACTCATGTATCGATTCGGACGGCGTGTACCACTCCTAACATGGACACGCATGAGCATACTGCATCAACATTCATTGTGTGCATATAGTAGATAATCTTGCAAGTTAATAGCTGGTACATGGATAAGAACTTACAATGGTTAAGACTGCCTTGTATATAGATATGTGCTGGATATACCCTAAATAAAGAAGATGAGAAACATCAAACCTTGGTAAAAAAAGAAGCAATAATCCTAGGGAAATAACATGAAGAGCATAGAAACATACTGTAGTTTTGTCTCTCTGCACTTGCACATAGTAGACATGATCTTTCAACAGTTGTAACCACCTAATGTGACATTCGGCATCCCTAGACTGGGCAAATATTGTTTAGCACCTGAAAATATAAAACAAAGCCACATCATAAAAAAGAATAGAAAAGAATAGAAGGTGGATTCACAAAAATACACTTCAACACACAAATAAGTAAATCTAACCTGTGATATCTTATAATGTCCTATTAATTTTTGAAGAACGATGGTGGGTCAGAAACCTGGCAAACCGTCAAACTACCATCAGATAAACCATAAGCAAGCACATCTGAAATGGCACGATAAAGTTTCTGTATTGTAACTGCCAAGAGTAAAATCAATAATGGATAAGTATACTACTCAATTAACTCAACTCAGGAGTATGAGAATACTTCATCTTTGACAGAGAACAAAATGTATAACTATGATAAATAACCTGATGCTTTGTAGTTATCGAAGATGCAATGCATTCGAACAAAAGAGAATGCAGGTTCACCAAATCTGGCATGGCACCCAGGTGCTTTGAACTGATAGTTACGGTGCGGCTTAACACACAGTTGTTACTTCTGAGGTCCTGCAGCAAAGAAGTTACATGTATCAGCCTTCACACCAAAATCCGTACCGTACATGCTTTTTCAGGGCAAAAGGCATCGACACAAGCTTCATAAGAAAGCTAAAACAAAAGAATCCATATGGAACTCCAGCCGTCTACTTCAGAGGTTGTTACCGGTATGTGGTGAGATGCCTTATTGTTGACCACGATATTAAGAGTGGCCGCACCATCAACACTGATGCACCCGTGCCCTCACATGCCTTCTCCAGCAGCAAGTGTATGGTGAATCGGCAACACCTCTCCTCGGCTCGGTGACCTCGTATATCTCTTGGGTGAATCTGTACAAATTTAGGTCATTGACCATAAATCTTAGAAAATATTTGAACAGAACGCCAGGGTTGAAACCTGAGCTATAAGTTGATTTCATTAGTGATACCATACAAATTCTGAATCTATACAAAATTTAAAACATCGTGGACTTCGAATCTTATAGTAATTAACTAATGCTTGCAGAGACAAGTCACACTCGAGAGAGGCGATATACTACCACTGTAACCCACTTGTCTTTTCCTTGATTTTGAGATTGAAATATGTATAGAATTAGTAAGCTATTTTATTATTTGGACAAGCACATGGCAAGATAATCGCATACGGAGCATTAAAAGGTCTAACTTCCGGAATATGTGTCAGAGATGCAAATTTTAATTTAGTCAGTTTAGGAATTACTCCCTCCATGCAGAAATATAAGACGTTCTAGCATTTTTCCGACCAGGTGAAAAGCCTGTGAAAAGACATCGCTACCCCTAATTTCGGATCTCATCGTTCTGGATCCCAGCTTCGTCTTCCTCGATCCCGATCCCGGCGGCGGCGTCCTCAGGCACAAACGCCCGAGCCAGCACCTCCTCCCCCTGCAGGATCCATCCATGACCCGAATTCATCCCCGCGCGCGCCATTCCAATTCATCCGCGCGCCGCCGAAGAGCAGAATTCTCGGGCGTTTCCCGCAGCTGCACGTCGCCTAGCTGCACCTCCCGGAGGCCGGCCACGAGCCCCAATCAGCAGCACCATGCCGGCCCCCAGCCAGTAGTCGGCGTCCACGCACGCCGAGCAACCAGCCAGCAGAGCGCCGTACCGCTGGCAAACACCAAGCACCATATCCAACACCTCCATGCTCGGGGCACCTCCAGGCTTCTTGGCAGTTGCGCTGGCTCAGCTCGCCAGCAGCATCATCTCATCTCCTTGGCAATGTCAGCGGCTCCCGCTCAGCCCGCTTTCAAGGTTGTCGAGGTGCCCGAACCCGTCGTGCCTCAAGAACAGTGGTGCTTCCAGATTTTATAATTAGTCCACCTGAAGAACAAGAAGAGGAAGTTAATAATCCACCTGCAAGTCAAAACCTGCTTCCAGATCTTAATACTCCTTGTGCTTGCTTAGTTGTGATGGAGTATTGTTAAAAACACTGTCATGAATATTTGCATAGTTCATGTTTGTAAGTAAATTATGCACTGAATATTGACAACAGTTCAAGAATATCAGAGGGGAACATGATGTCATTTGTTCTCTGATATATTCCCATCAGTGCCAATATTTTTGTGTGAGCAATACAAGTGCTGAAGTACTTTTGTGAAAATAATACAAGTGCTCGAGCAATCAACAGATTAGTTGACATAAAAAAGCACAGTATCTACTCTACAACACAAGCACAATATCCACTCCCTACAGTACAAGCACAAAGCATGAACAACTCAGCTGAACTCGCTGAAAAGGAAGCGTGAACAATACTCCAAAATCATAAGCTCTCTTTCGTGTACAGAAAATGAGAGAAATTAACAGATGTAAACAAGCACAAAGCAGTGGTAATGGTGGGGTTCAGTCTGTAGTGCTTGATAAAACCTACTGTTGCAAGTAGAACAGGTTAGCTGACTGCAAAATTCAGATTAGACACATACCCTTATGGAGCGGACAAGCCCAAGACTGAGAACGCCCTGCTTCATGGAGAAGCCCTGCTGGTCAAGGCCTCCCATACATAGCCCTTGAATTCCTATAGGAACACAAACAAACCTACTGTCGATGCCATGCATGCTGGGAATAGCAGCTTGAATTAACAAAAAATTCACTATCACAAGTGCACAAGAAAATTAGAGGGCCAGGACTATCCAAGCCCAAGATACAGATAAACAAAAAAATTCGTGGAGAAATGAAAATTGTGCTCTGAAGTTGGTGGAGGACTGGAGGTCACTGAGTTGGACCAAACTACTGTAATAAAAGTTTGCTAGTGCAGCATATTCAGAGTATTCATATACTAAAAAAATTCACGGAAATATGGAGTACTCCACTAATTATCACAATGCAATCATCACAGAAATATGGAGTACAGTTACTGAATATTGACAATACACGCAAGAAGAAAAAGATGCAGTGTACAAGTAGATCAAGATGCAGTAGCTATTCACTGAACAATCCACAAATACAGATTCTACCCTTACTTAATCTATTCCATTCACTGAACTCAGTGAGCAATATGGACAGCAATATGTACAATTCACTGAGCAATGAGTACTCACGCAATTTAGGGATAGGGGAGGGGATACCTGACCTCCGCCGTACGGAGAGAGATAGCAGTGTAGCTCCAGAGGCAGCAGCTCCTCCTCCGTAGAGAGCAGTGCAGCCGGTGCTCCAGGCGCATGTGCCGTCCTCCCGCTGCTCCGGCGCTCCGGACGCAGGCACAACTGATGGAAGAGGATCCCAAGGCAGTCGACAGCGGCTGGACTTGAGCAGCCCAAATGGGCACCGCGCAGCTGGGGCAGAGTGGCGCCACAGGGTCCATCGCCGGAGGCCAGGTTGAGCAGCAAGAACAGGCCGACGCCTGCGAGCACAGACGCACCCTTCTCGCCGCATAGCCTCAGCTGGTCGGGCTCGAGGTTCTCGGTGCCATCCAGGCACGGGACCTGGCAGATCCGGCGGCATCGTCTTGGTTCCCCGCAGATCGAGCGTCATCATTATTCTTCCCGCAAACCCGACGCATAAATTGCCACCTTTGACCGTGAGCGGAGGGGATTTCTTCGGGGAAATAAATAACCGGGAAGATCATACATACCCCAAAACACCACGAAAAGGCATGGGGAAATAAGAACATAAGAGAAAACCACCCAGATAAACCAAGAACTAAAACCTAAATAGGCCTAGCTCGTCCAGGGGCGCGCTCACCACCGATGCCCACGCGCGCGCTCGACGCCGACGCCCACGCGCGCGCTTACCTCCGCCGATTCCCACGCGCGCTCACCCGCCGACGCCCACACGCGCGCTCGCCGCTGCTGCCGCTATCGCCCACCCGCGACGAGGTACGGCCAGTGCGCCACCAAGGAAGGCTGCGCCCGCCCATGGCCCTGCATCGCCGGAGCCGACGAAGACGAGACGAGCATGGCCGTGCCAGCCAGAGCCGCTCGTCCTTGGCCTTGATGACCCAGAGCGGGAGGACGCGGGCGACGACTGCTCGTTGGAGAAGAGGCCGACCGCGGAGGAGAGCGGGATATGGTGAGGCGGCGGCGGCAGCGGAAGAACGACGAGATTGGGGGAGGAAACGATAGGGGATTGGGGGAGGGAACGCACGAATGGCTAGGGTTCTGGTCCCGGACTGGAGTTTTGTCTCATCCAATCGTCCCACAAGGAAATACCCAATCTACCCCTATGGGTGGAGATATTTTGCACGACCTAAAGGCAAGCCCGACCGAATGAAATCCACCTGCAGTCACTGACATGAGGGCCCGGATGGAAGTGGGACCCCCGTGCAGTCACTGGCGGGTAACATATGGCTGTTGCATGGGGTTAGCTAGTGGGAGGGCCAATTGGAACAGTCACTTTCTGCTCAGAATAAACGGATGAGATGCAAAGTGGGGCAAAGATGGGGTGATCCGACGGCCGAGAAGCTCAAAACGCTGTGAGAGCCCCATGGGGGTGCAACAATCATACCTTTAGATGCACCGACAGGCGACAATTCATAAACTAAAATATCTATGGAGCCTATGACCAACGCATCACTTAGTTAAGGATAAGCAATCAGTGTGTGACACATGGTAGAGTCAAAGCTTTCCTTAAAGAATCTACCATGGTTGCTGCATAGATACCAAATATGTAATTTTAGCTACAAGTTGAGCATGTGTACTTAACTACTTACATGTCCAAAGTTGTTTCATGTCAAGTTTCACCTCTTTCAAATTTGAAAAGAAATGGTAATTAGGAATCAAAGAGGCAAGGCCTTTGTACTTAATTTTAAGGCTAACTAGTTTAAAGATAATGCTACAATTAAACAAACAGAAAAAAGCGACATGATTATTGAGCATGGCATACCCAGGGCCATACAACAAAAATACTTTGGAAATAAACCTAACTGTAAAAAAGCTCATGCATGCAGCTGCTGAGACAGTTCGGTGCGGTTAATCTACCTGCAGCCTACCGAGTTGAGCTCAGGACAGGGAGCCTCACATGCAGTGATTCCCCAGCTAGCGTCAAATATTCTGATGGCTGCCCCAAGAAGACGACAGATGAGACCGATCATGAGTCATGTGGAGCAATGGCAGACGATTCTCGATTCGGTTTGAGACCTCGGAGGACATGAGCGGCACATGTTCAGACTTGAGCCTTCACTTCCTTTTGTGATTAAGCTCCTGTGCATTCTTCTTCTTCTTCTTCTCTCACGGCTATGCTAACGATGCAAAGCATGTGAGAATTTGGGTCATTTCGCAAACTATTTGCTAAAAAGAAATCGAGCATGAAGCAAAGTGAATATCACAGGGTTGGTAGGGAGAAGATGGTGGCGCTGCCAGCAGTCTACCTCAAATGAAACAGCTGCAGGTGCGAGTATTCAATTGGATGGCTACCCCTAGAAAACAAGACAAACTCCGGCACATGCGGCCCGGAGAGGGGGAAAGACAGATAGGTAGGACGACACCGGTTAGTCGCCTGGTGATGGATACATTTTAATAACTAACTACAAATGGGGTCTAAGCGTTGGAAAAGGAGCTTGTCACCAAGTATAAACTACCGTAAGAACCATGGCTTGACACATTTAAATCTCAGAAAGTTATTTTTTGTATTCAGATTCCAAGCTCACCGGATAGTTTAAGCGTAGATGTAGACCTGTGCCAAGTGTGCATATATTGGGGGATGTGAAGTTGTAAACACTAAAGACTAGTCACTAGTGTATGTAGTATTGGTTAGGCAGACCACTACAAGCAGGATCAGACAACCTGAACCTGAAGCGCGTTACTAGTAGAAGAGTACTATGGTGGCTAGCTACTCAACTGTGCAGTATTATCTGTCATGTAGAATCGTCTAAGTTTTCTTCAGAGAAGAACCTAAAATTGGAGCGTAAAACTGAGGGGAAAGCGAGCAGCCCCATCACCATCAGACTACTTATAGCTCTCAGGCACCGGGGAAAAGACCTACCCCCTCTTCGAAATCTCTCGCCATTTCACATTCAGAACAGTTCAGAGTTTGAAGGGCCTGATTAAGATTGGAGAATCGGCGACAGCTAAAGAGAAAAGGCGCGAGCGAGCACTGTGGGGGAACATGGCGCCAGCGTCGTAGGGCTCCTAGCTTAGCTCCAATGGCAAATCAAAAGCCCATGATGCATGTCTACACACACATGAGAAATGCTGACTTGGGACTCGAGACGGATAATGGGTGTGGATTTGGTGTCTCCATGCCATGTCGTGTCACAATAATGGGGCGATCGCATAATGCTCTTCCCAACGCGTGCGTGCATGTTCGGGGAATAGCTGCTGCCTGCCGGCGCTCGTACGAATCAATCAGTCGACCCCAAATGTTGGATCCTCAGAGCGACCTACCGCTTGTCTGAAACTGAAAGTGCGCGCGCCGTGATCATCGCGCACACTCGCCTTTCAACGGGCGCCGCTTCACGATTCAGACGGCCACCATCTTGCGGCTTGTGACATGGAAATGGAACTGTTTCCCGCAAAAGTTTCAGGCGTTCCATCGTATGAAAACTCGATGGAACATCATGGGTTTCTTCGGCACAGCTGAGTTGTTGGAAGGACACATGTAGTTCAAGCAGTTCTGCAGTATGTTTGAATCAAAAGCTCGATGACGTTTCTTCAAGGAAACGGCTACTTACATTACATTACATCTGATAAAGAATTTCGGCGTCAAAGCTACGGAAAGCTAGCTACGCTAGTACATGTTTGGTGCTCCCAGAATACCAACAGCAATGACAACGATCCCGTCAAAATCAACTGTGAACTCGTAGGTGAGTGATGCGATGTGCCACCTGCCAAGCCTCATGTAGCAGAAAATTACTACTACTAATTTAGACTTCATAGCACTATAAATGGGAACCTAATTCAGAAAGCAAACCATCGAATTGACAAAATCATGTGACATCCACATCGCCCTAACGGTTGCAAACACGGAAAATGAAGATGCAATCGGAAACCAAACAATTCAGACGAACACACGTACGAATGACACAGGCGGACTAACAGCTTCGAACATTTGTTAAGATAATAATGATGCAAATCACGTTACAGTTATTTGGAGCAGCGGGCATGCAAATGACACAGGCAGCTAGACTATTGTTCACCCTTTATTTTCTTCTTTTTCTATGTGTAACATGCCTACGCGTGATCTGCGGTCAAACTCCAGGTAGTCATCAACGTAAATATCTGACGATGTCTAAGAGGCAATGGACGACATGTTCAGTAAAATATCCATATTGATATTACCCATTGACACTGACAACCCGAAGAGCCGATAGGTATTCGTACAAGTGGAAAACAACCCACAGACTAGTTGGTACATCATACACTACAGCTCAGAGAGCAGTCAAGGGCACAGACACACACGGCTGTGCGAAATACAAAATCATATTCATCTTAAGCGCGCATGATCTACCGACGAAGAGGCGGGTGATGAGGCGGCTCGTTATTATCACTGGGATCCCTGGCTGTCTATATCGTCTATATGTACATCCACGAGCCATCAGCAGAGGTTTACTTCTCCAAGCTGAGCCTTCCTGTGTGGACCTGGTGGACCTGCACAGCGTAACATCTTAGGCTCAGAGTTGCTTATGAATGAGGTTCAGAACAGACAAAGGCTCATTCAGGGTGCAGGGAAAATGATGCCCTATCAAACTACTACTTGCAGGTATTCAATTGGAATGTTCGTTCACAAGTCACGCTCTCTCTTACTATGAAAGGTTTATACTTGATTACTGCATACGAGTTTTCAGATAGACTGATATAAACACTTCCTGTAATAAAACTTGCACAAAAGTGGCAATAGTCACCGTCCAGGTAGTGAATCAGAGCCAGCAAGATATCTTTTCTATCGCGAATGCACTGTACTATTGTATTCTTTCCAACAAAAAAGGTATTAGTGTTAACATCATCATAATATGCATGAAAATGATAATATCAGGAGTAGGTGGCGACATAATTTACAGCAATAAGACACGAAATACCTTCTTGAGGAATGTGAATAAACTTGAGGATACCAGTCACAGCTAGATGGATATAGTAACTGCAAAGTATTTTCTAGAGGAATGTGAATAAACTTACTCCAGGTAGGGTTGCAAGGGCGAATTAGCTATCCTCATCATCAGTTTGAGTAGCATCTTTCCTTGACCTCTTCACCGGATGCCAAAGTTTCCCTTTTTAATAGAAATTAATTATTAGCCTACCAAATAATACTGAAGAGTAGAGCCAAAACAGGAAGTCCCAATCTAACAATCAAATTCTGGGATGCACATGCATCTAGTAACACATGGGCAATCTGGAACCAATGCAACCAAACTACCATCAGTCCATCATCTCTTCCAAAATGTAAATCCAATTAAATACATGATTATAACCATTTTGGGTCACAGGGGAGCAATAGCTAGAACTATACCCTACATAGCAAAAAGTGTCAGGGACTAGGATGTAAGGATACAGGTATTATGGGGGTATTAGTGAATTATTGACAATGAGGGTTATTTGGTCATTTTCTGTTAACCCAGAGGGTGGCATGTTTTTTTATAAGCCAACTCGTGTATTGTTGAAAACAACCAAGAGAAATATAAACCCTAGATTTATCTTTGACTTATTTTTTAGTTCTTATTTTCCTGCTATTTATCTTGCAATTTACCTAGTTTATCGCTCAATTCTCTCAAATTCGTGTTTTACTTGATCCCTAGCTCATCAGATCCAATCGGGATCCTGACAAATGGTATCAGACCAGTGATTCTTGGACCAAAAAATTTCCCTGGCGGCTTCTGTCTTGCGCATCCATGGCAAGTTACAGAATATTTAACAAACAACTCCTCCTAAGATACAGAATACTCCCTCCGTTCGGAAATAAGTGACTCATCTTTGTCTAGACACGGATGTAAAGCTGAGTCACTTATTTCCGAACGGAGGTTGTATATGACTACACCGGCCCATGTTTTCTTCATTTTGGTACCACTATACAAACGATGTTTCAATGTTTCACCTATGATGGTTGAACGACAGAAAGTGCATCACATGACAGACCAATATCAGCAGGCTCTACCTAGAGTGGAAAAGAAGAAGTCTGCTTTCATAAGTCCAAATGCTCACGGGCACTAGGATATTGTTCTCTCCTGCAGTCAACCTGCTGGGCACTGCGACATAACATTCTCATGCAGTCTGCTACTGTCTACCGATCCACTCAAAACCATTTTCTAGACAAATAAAAATATAAGAACCTTCATGTCGCTAATATTCTCCGTCAAGTACAGCAATGTTTTGTCGACTTAAAAATAATTAGATGCTGCATAAGTAGAACAAGAGATTCTACCAGAAGTCAATGTTTTCTGGAAAAAGATTCAAGTTTTAACGCTTCACTTCTCTTCGGTAGAGAAAGATTAAAAGATGTGTTTTTCAGGCCAACAACATTCAAGACCTATATATAGTGGACACAAATAAAGGATAAAAAACAGGAACAGCACCTGTGAGTATATGACCTCAACAAATAGTAGCCTTAAACCTTTACTACCCTAGTTATACTACTAGGATTACTAGAACCTTGCAAGAGAGAATATGAAGAAGCTAGATCAACGTAAATGACTGCCTGATGAAACAGGTCTTTTTCCTAACAGTTATGTAGAGGAATCCAGAACATCGGCGGCATACATACATTATAAAGTCATGGGACCTGATCTTTCTGCACTTCTTTGAATTTGTCTGAATTTATTTACTTCAACCACCGAAATAAAAAATATCCAGTATTTGATTGTGGATTACAAGTTGTGTTGCTCCATCAGGCGAAAACATCCAAAGACATAGGCTAATTAAACTAAAATTGCAATAATAAGTACAGTCAGCTACCAGAATCATCATGCCCTGCATAGACTAACAAAGGGAATATTGATCTTAAACAAAACAGGGAAGAAAACAATCACTATCACCACACCAAAATGACATGTATTTTAGATTTGTGTTCCAGAAAAAAAAATCAATTTTTAGTGTCTATGCAATCATCCTACTAGAACTATGCAGCTGAATTTGATGAACCAACAAAACAGAACAAGAGAATGGTGCTGGCAAAATAATGAAATGTAACAAGACAGATGGCATCTCAGTTGTTTTCTGTATCCCACAAACTGTGCCATCCACTATGGAACGATCCTGATAATTGTCTAAACCTATTAAAACAGTTCATCCTTACATGTCGCATCAGGTAGCATATCTTGGATACTAAATTTCACATGGTGGAGAAGCGCTATACACAGGCTCAGCTAAAGCATTCAATACATACCAAATGCTCCCCGCAAAGGCGCAAACATTTTCACATTATATACACCAACGCAAGGCTAATGGTATGTACTGTTTATCATGGCTGGTTAGGATTGCTTTCAATTGTGAAATTACCAAAATTCTAAGAAGGTGTTATGAATCGCAAAATCACCCATAATTATAATCCGAAAAGATCAAGTTTTTAGCTAGCGGCATAGCGGATAGAGACTGTTAATACAATGTTGTATGCCTTTTAATTGTGGGGCTATAGCATTCCTTTGGTTTACTAGAGCTAGACGCGCCATTGACTCAGGTGGATTTTTGATCCTTCACCAACAAATTAAACGCCTCAGCTAAAAGACAACGAAATCCACAAGGGCATAACGCATTTCATTCCGCGACCCCCATCAATCAAGATATCTTAATGTTAGTAAGATCACCTTCGACGAAGTAGGCCTCTGACGGCCATCCCCGCGGCGTGGTGAAGCACATGGCCTCGTCCTTGGTCAGCGTAGCCCTATCCACGGCGGCCCTGGCCATCGCCGACGTATCCACGGCGCCGCTGGCGCTGTAGGCGACGGTGCCGACGAGATCGGACACCCCGAGCGGCCGCCGCATCTGCGGCACCCAGTACGACCCTCCCGGTACGAAGGGGAGCCACTCCGGAGCGGCCCGGCGCACTATGACGCCGTGGATGGCGTCGTTGAGGCGCCGCATCCCCATCGGCTCCTCCGCGGCGCCGGAGGAGGAGGATGAGGAGGCGGATTCCTCGGACAGGTCGATCTCGATCAGCTCCACCTTGGCCGAGAGCCCGCGGACGCGGAGGGGGCGCAGGGAGGACCGCGGAGGAGCCAGGGTTAGGGTCCGCGCGAGGAGGCGAGCCATGGCTGGGGATGCCGCGGGTAGTGGGAAGAGTCGATACGCGACCGGGGAGCAAGACGGAGAAGGAGGACGACGCTAGGGAAATCGGTGGCTGGCGTCCATTCTTGCTGAAGGAAGATGCAAAAAATTTAGTCAGATGTGTGAAATGATCTCTATTTGCAAACTTGTCTTAGATTTGTCTAAACTTACATGTATTTACATGATAGATGTGTCTAAATACATTTAAATTTTAGATAAACTTAAAATAGTTTTCATGGAACAGAGTGAGTATTATTACCTCGGTCTTCGAACAAGTATACGATCTCTTTGATTCAAAGAATTTGCATATTAAATTTGTAGGATGAACTTTATAGAAATGTTTTCTATAGTAGTTAATTGATTTGTATAATTGGTTTTTATAGAACTTTTTCTTAAGAAATCATTTGCATTAGATTTCATAGAAAATCTAATTATGAATTCATGTAAGATTAGAATGAACATGACATAGCAATCCCATTTTTTTTCTCTATTTCTACGTTTTTCCTATCGTACAAATAAAAAAGGCCCTACGTGTAACTCCTATATGTAGTCAAAATTTTAAAACTTTGGCCATTGTACTCCCTCCGGTTATAAATATTTATCGTAGGTTCATTGAACCTAGATAGATTTTAGCCTACATTATGTATAAATCTGTTGCAAGTAATTAGCGTCAGAGAGAGTAGCATCATATATGACATCAAATTGGTATAACATGAAACTACATTTCAAGATTGTCCTAAATGTTGTCACTTTTTCCTACAAAGTTGGTCAAATTTTAAAATAGTAGACTTATAACAAAAGATAGAAATACACTTGATTCCCATGCCTTAATTCGTTTTCTTCCATATATAAATGCAAAATTCTAGCAATATTGATACAGTAGTATTTTTGCTTGCTAGGATTGCATCCTTCGTGACGACAAGGAACTACCGTTGTATAGGTGCGTTGTTCAGGTCCACATACATTGATCATAACTCATAACAACAATTTATTTCTCACACATCATTTTTTTAATCCTACAGTAGGGTTGTGGAGGCCAATGCCCCTATGGCTATCGTGATCCCTGCAAGGGGATCCACACCGATAAAAGGATTCCGTACTGATGACGTTTCTGGCAAGATTTCCTTGGAAGGGCTGATCATACGAAGTATGGTAGTTTCTGATTATGCATTTCATGTGCTAACTGGCTAGTGCTCATTCTCCTGAATGACTACCCCTCGCCCCTTTCTAAGTACACTGCACTAATACAGCAAAAAAAATGCAGGGCTGATATTTACACCACAGTCGAGCAACCTGCCTACCAATTCAGTAATATCTTATTTTCATCGGGAACCACAGTTGACTTCTAATTTCGATATGTTGTGATTTGTTTGTCAGTCCTAGTACAAATTTATCTGTGTACAACCGCCTTCTTATCTATTATTTACATGAAACATGCGGAAGTAGATCCTCACTAATGATTAGTGATTTATGAGTTGATCCAGTAATATTCAAATTTTCTGACAGTTCCTCGTGTTCAGGGGAGCCAAAGGCGATTCCATGGACTCATTTGACCCCTCTTAAGGCAGCTGTAACATGGATATCCGTAGAGGTGATGTTGTTGCGTGGCCTACAAACCTTGGCTGGATGATGGATCCAATATGGTTTTCCAGTGCTTCCTCTGGCTTTTGAAATGACCCAAATTTTGCACGGGTCCAATATGGGGGATTGTGTGATGCAAAACTCCAAACTGATCTTGGGTGCATATGCACCCGGTATGTACTCCCTTCGTTTTTTAATATAAGACGTTGACGAATGTCACACTCAAAAAAATTTGCACTATGAAATATACTGACTTCCCCATTTTGCCCCTTCACCACCCACTCGGTCGACGCCTAGACCACCCACTCGCTCAGAGCACACCGCCGCTCGCCTCGCTCCACCTGCTCCTCCCACAATGCCGCATCTCTCCCTCTCACGTGTCGCCGTCTCCCAGTCTCCCTAGCGCGCGTGGACGCCGCCGCCTAGTCTCCCTAGCGCGCGTCACCGCTGCCCCTCTCAATCGCGCGCCTCGCCGCCATCTCCAACCGCGTGAGGTCAACTTAAAAATGCGTTTTTTCCTCCTCCGATGGCTGGATCTGGAGGGGCGTTGCTCGATCTGACAAACCAAGTTCATGGAGAAGCTCCAATCTTGGTGGTGGTTGTGGTGGTTGTGGTGGTGGTGCGGAGCTCCACTCGTAGCCGGAGAAGACCTCCTTCCAGGTCTCGGCGACGGGCACCTCTACTGCGAGGGGGTCCGGGTGGAGGACGCGATGGCGACGGCAGAGCGCAGCCCCTTCTACTTGTACAGCAAGCCGTAGGTTGTCCGCAACTTCACCGCCTACAACACGGCCCTCGAGGGGCTCCGCTCCATCATCGGGTACGCCGTGAAGGCCAACAACAACCTGAGCGTGCTACATCTCCTACGGGACCTCGGATGCGGCGCCGTCCTTGTAAGCGGCAACGAGTTCCGCCTCGCACTGCGGGCAGGGTTTGACCCCACCAGGTGCGTCTTTCTTCCTCGGTTTGTACTTTGGACGGATTAGATGAAGGTCTCGTGTGATTGCTATTGCTGTTTATTTCCAATTTTTGATGAAGTGGAGCACATTGTGTTGCGTTTGTTACTGATGTAACCATCCCTTTTTAGCCTCTTAACTGTTGACAGTGGATACTATTTTTTGAGTTTCATTCCTTGTGTACCACAAAGTGCAGATTGATAAAGGTGCAGATTCATTTCAGATTTAAACAATCTTAATTGCTCTAGCAAACAACATGATTTCAATACTCCTTTCAACCTGGTTCATTAGAGTACATTACAACCTGGTACTCATTTCAATAGTTTCAAAGTGGTACAGTACATTAAAACTTGATACATTGCATCTCTCAACCTGGTTCATTAGAGTACATTACAACCTGGTACCCTTTCAATAGTTTTTAAGTGGTACACTACACATTTCGATCTGTTCCATCTATACTCATACACATAGCGCCATCTGTGTAGCTACTTGTGATGTGCTTCAGCTTGCGTTGCTTGCGCTTATTGCTTGTGCTTGCTTCTGTTGTAGCTACTTCTGTTGTACCTACTTGTGCTGGTGCTTCTACTTGCTCCACTTCTATTCTCTTCGCTTCCGATGTTTGCTTTGCTTTGCCGCTTCTGCTTTCTTTGCTTCTGCTTCCGCTTTCTTTGATGCCTATACTTGCTTTCTTTCCGCTTTCTTTGTTTCTGCTTCCGCTTTCTTAGCTGCCTGTGCTTGCTTTGCTTCTGCTTCTGCTTTCTTTGCTTCTGCTTTCGCTTTCTTAGCTGCATGTGCTTGCTTTGCTTCTGCTTCCGCTTTCTTAGCTGCTTGTGCTTGCTTTGCTTCTGCTTTCTTTGCTTCTGCTTCCGCTTTCTTTGCTTCCGTTTTGGTTTTCTTAGCTGCTTGTGCTTACTTTGCTTATGCTTCCGCTTTCTTTGCTTCTTCTTGTGCTTGCTTTGCTGCTTCTGCTTGCTTCGCCACTTCTGCTTTTTTTGCCGCTCCTAATTTCTTTGCTTCTTCTTGTGCTTGCTCCGCTTCTTCTTTTAGGGCATTTTGAAAAACTTCATGAGGACAAGCAATGCTTGTAGGTAGTATTTTTAGGGCTTCTAACCTTGTCTTGTCCGCATGAGGTATACTATACCCATTGCCTTAGTCTCACCAAGCATTGAGAGGCAGAATTTGAGCCTGGCCAACATATTATTTTCTGTAGAAGTGGCTTTACATAGTTTCAGACCCTCTTTATGTACTTTGCTTTGAATCTCGTGAATAGTGTACTAGGGCTGGCTCCCAATTGCCAAGCAAAGGATCTGATAGTTGACCTTCGATTTAGTGGGATACTGGGAACACTGGACAGATCAATATTAATTGGTTTCCTTCCAGACCGTCCTTTCCTCTTGTTGGAAACATCCACTTCCAAACCCTCAGCAATTTGCCTCATAGCAAGCTTCCAAATTCGTTGTATAATCTAGATATCTGCCTGAAAAAATGCAGCAACATCTTTCTTGCCGTTTCTTTGAAACTTTCCACCATTTCTCATGCAAAGTGAATGCATTGCCACACAAGCAACATATCGCTGCTGGTCGGAGAGTGGATTTCTATGTCTTACTACATGCTGACCAACTGGTTCTTGTTCAGCTTCATCCATTTCTTCAATTGCTTGGTCATCATCACCATCTGTGCATTAGTAAAGTTTTTGTCAGAGATCTACTCAATGCAATTAACAAATGTTGCAATTTATTATCAATAATGTACTGCTAATCAATGGAGTAAATATTGCAAGTTACTCAATGGATCGTTTGTACGTGTAATGACCTGTTGTAATGACCTTTTTCAGGTTTCTTGAGATCAACTCAGAGGAGAAGTTGTCTGTGGTTAACAGCAGTGAGATCAATGTAAGTTTCATACCGAGAAATTGTAAGATCAACTTTTACTTCTCCAGAGATTAAAAACTTGTTATTCTTGCAAATTTGGAATCCTTGTTATATCTATCGTCTCAGCGTAACAGAGAAGCAACGCAGCAAGAGCATCGGTCTTGGTTATCTACTATAATATGAGCAGAAATATGTATGACTGAATATGAGCATTGTCACATGCGCACCTCCTGCATCTTTTTTATCTAGTGCATCTTGCTCTTCAGGAAGATTTTGTTCATCCATTTCTTCTTCTGTGCATGACTAGTTCAGTTAGTGCATGAGTATATAGCAATAAAAGTACTCCTGTTTCGTGATTGCACTAGACTAAAACTTGCATTTTCTTGCAGCTGTGTATGATTCATGCACTAGAGTACTCCTACTGATTTTTCTTGCATTTTTGGTATCAATGGTTGCAGATCACACGAGTCCTTCATGTCATTAAAACTGAATCAAAGCATAATTTTATGCCCATTGTATTAAAACTATCAACTGAATGTCTAGCAGTCGCTACTGAGAAGCTCGACTTCTCCGACTAGCACAAAGACAACCAACATGGCCGTGGACATGGAGAGCCGTGCAGCGGTGGTTCTGGACTGTAAAAGAGATTATCTCGCTGTTGTTTCAATCATGGACTTCTGGTGGCAAGCAAGGGAATCACAAGGAGGTGAGCTCAAACCTACCATGTAGGTTATCATTTGCAGTTCCTGTGTGAGAATTAAGTTCATATACCAGTGCTCTTTTTCACCACAAAATATTTACTGCACTACTCCATATTTGCAGTAGAGTAGATTAGAGTACCCGCTTGATGATTCTGATCCTCTTATTCAGGTGGAGAGAAATTGAGGTCAAAGAATGCTTGTGCCATTCTTCCTGATGAGGCTAGGTCCTGCTACTAATGTTGGCGAGAAGGGGATGTTGCCGGCGATGTTGGGGACGAGCTACTGGAGCTCTCCTGCGGAGCTGATATGTTGGGGACGAGCTGCCAACCGGCATTGCGTCCTGTGCAGCCGGGAAGTTGGGGGCGAGGTGGATTCCGGTGATCCGGGTGTGTCGAATCCGGCCGATGGCGATGTAGTCGACGGGAGCGGACTGTCCTAGCGATGGATTCGATCGGGAGCTGGCGATGGATTCGAGCGGGAGCGGCAGTCTGATCCGCCTACTCGCGGATGGATCTGGGTTTCGCCCGCTCGCGGATGGATCTGGGTTCCGCGCTCGCGGTGCTGGCTTGCAGGGTGGAGTCGACCGGGAGGAGATTCAAAATTCAAACTGTTTTTGATAAATCGGGAGGGCATTTTAGTACTTTTTGCTGTTTTGGGGAGTTGTCGGAAAAAGACTAAACGTCTTATATTCCTGCATGGAGGGAGTACAAAACATACTTCTAAAAGTTAAAATTTTTAGGAAAACAATTTCGCATGTAGAGGAACATGTTCTATGCAAGGATGGCAATGGGTAGGGTATGGACAGGGTAGAGAAATACCAAACCCATACCCGTATAGTCGATGGGTACAAATTTTTACCCATACCCGTACCCATTAGTATAAAATTTTACTTCTATGTGTGCACGTAAAGTTTTACATAAAACCGACATTTTTTGTGCTATGCAAAGAAAGACAGACAATGTCTCGAAAAATAGACTATTTTAGCACCAAAAAATTTATCTTTTTTACACAGGACACAATACATGTCGGTTTTTGTTGAAACAACTCTATGAGCATGTAACATGTCAAGATATACCCGAGATTCTTTTTGTATTTTTTTTACATTTTTAAATATGATTAAAATGCATTTCAAATAAAGGGTGCAGAGATGAACCCGGGTGCAGAAACACCCTTCCCGATTATGTTGGTGTATTCAGCTTTTACACGGTTTTCTGATTTCTTTTGGAAACTACAACGGATTCCCTTTCCAACTCTGTTGTATTTGGTTGTTTGTTATTTCATCGTTCCATATTTGAAACGAGCACAACGATCATAGACGGACGCAAAGATTGACCATGGCGGCAGCAGCAGCAGCAGTAGCCTGTTCAAATCCCGATTGGTCGGACCTCCCGACCGATCTTCTCACGAGCATCGTGCAACTCCTCGACCTCGACCTCCCGGGAGCCTACGCCTTCGCGTCCGTCTGCTCGTCGTGGAGCTCGGCCGCCTTTGCCGCCGGCATCCCACCCCTGCGCACGCCATGGCTCATGTCCTGGGAACCGTCCCTGAAGCCCAGCAGCTCAGCCGTCACCTGCGAGTTACGCCGCCTCCTCGACGTCAACAAGGTTTACAAGGTCAGCTTCCCCGAGGGCTCCTTCGTCACGTGCTGCGGCGCCTCCAACGGTTGGCTGGTGGTGGTGGATGAGCTCTGCAACCTCTCGCTCCGCAACCCCTTCACCTCGCGCACCATCCCTCTCCCTCCGGTCACCGACTTCCCGTGCGTGGAGGCCGTGCGCGATGGCCATGGAAACATCACGAGCTACCGTCTCACCAGCCGTTCGGGCCCATACACCGAAGTACAGCTCTACGATGCGCATCACCTGGCGACCTTCTTCTACCGGAAGGCGGTGCTGTCCGGCGACCCGTCCGGAGGCGGTGATTACTCCGTCACGATCATCCACTTCGGCGGCGCGTGGGTTTCTCATGTCAGGGCAGGGGATGCCAGGTGGCAGGTTCTGGCTCCCAACATTAGCAAAAACTGGAGGAGCAACCGCTGCCCCGACGACACCTACGCCGACTGCGCGTACCACGACGGGAGGGTCTACACTGTTTCGTACTGGGGGTACGTCGAGCGGTGGCACATGGATGACGCCGGTACACCGTCGACGGTGGAGCCGGAGGTGGTGCGGAACCGAACGCTCCGGCCGCACGACGCCGTCCTAACCAGGCACCTTGCGGTCCTGCCGGGCGGGGGCGTGTGTCTGGTCAGCGCGGTGTGGGAGCCCGGGCACCCGGCGTACCCGGACGCCGTCAAGTTCACGTTCTTCGTGGTCGACGACGATGCCGCCAGAGGCAAGAAGGAGGAGGAGGCGGACGAGCAGGACTCGGTGCAGGCGCACGCGCTGTTCCTCGGACTGAACCAGTCGGCGTTCTTACCGGCGAAGAGTTTCCTCGGTGCGAGCCCTGGCGTGCTGTATTTCTCTGCCCCTTGGATGAGGCAGCACTCTCCCGACCAGCTGGAGAGGGTTGGTGACTGGGGTGGCGCGAGGACCTACGACCTCAAGACGAGGACGAGGACGTTCGACCGCGTGCTCCCCGGCTTGTTGCCTGCGTCTGCGCGCCTGAGGGACTGTCCTACCGAGGTGTGGATCACGCCCAATCTGTACTAGCTTGCTACTGATGCACGATCTTCAGAACACGTGTAGCTAGTTAGAGCATCTCTAGCAGATAGCCACCCCGTACATTTCTTTTCCGTGTTTCGGTTCAAAATATGGCCGAGTAAAGTCTGAAATAAACCTTGAAGTTGTAGAGGGCACCGACCCAACATCTCTCTGTGCCAGGGTACTCAAGGGCAGGTACTTTCCCAGTACAGACTTTTGGCATGCCCCAAAGCCGAGGTCGGCATCCTATACCTGGCGAAGCATCTTGTTTGGTCGTGAGCTGTTATTACATGGGATTCAGTGGGGTATTGGAGATGGAAGATCTGTTAAAATCCTTTCAGATAACTGGATCCCTGACTGTCCACCATATATGCTCAAGCCTATAAGTGACATTCCAGCGGTAGCCACTGTCCATTGTTTGATGGACGACCAGACGAGGTCCTGGATTGCGGAGACTGTTTATGCCTTCTTTGATCAGGAAACTGCAGACCGGATTATGCAGATCCCGATTGCCCAGGAAGGTGGTGACTTTGTGCGGTGGCCACATACAAAAGCTGGCATATATTCAGTCAGGTCGGCGTACAATTTAGCACGGTCGGACAGCTTCTTCTTAGCTCAGAGCAAATCTGGAGGTGGTACCTCAAGTGCAACGACAAATGAGGAGAAGCAGTGGAAGGCCATATGGAAAATAATTGCTCCGGGCAAGATGAAAATACACTTGTGGCGATTTGCTCATGATTGTCTACCTACTGGAATTCAACTGATTCGGAGACATGTGCCAGCCAGTGCGGCCTGTGTTTTCTGCGGTAGGGAGGAAAGTATAGAACATGCGATGTTGCAATGTCAATTCGCTCAGGAGGTTTGGCGGGGAGTGAAATCAAACTACATTATACAGCTCCAGCGGCGTGACTTCATGTCACCCAAGTCATGGTTATTTCAATTCCTGAACCGTGCCACTGATCTTGAAGCTACTGTCTTGGCGGTGACTTGCTGGTTCATCTGGGAGGCTAGGAACGACACAAGGAATGATCACCCTATGCCCAATCCGAATCAGGTAAGTACCAAGATAGTGGCTTATGTTGAGATGATCATTCTTCACTGTTTCAAGGCTAAACCAAGCATTAGGCGTGAGTCCAAGAATCCTGCTAAATGGACACCGCCGCCGCCAGGGTTTATGCTTGTGAATGTGGATGCAGCACTTTTCCCTGACCTTAATCGCATGTCGATGGGAGCCATCTTCAGAGATCATAGGGGAAGCTGTGTTCTATCAATGAGTGAGCCACTCCAGGGTTTCTCAACGCCTGAAATGGCAGAAGCGATGGCGGTCCGTAGGGCATTGAAGGTTGCAGCAGATCACGGCTTCTCCAGAGTGATTGTTGCATCCGACTGTCTCTCCCTCGTCCAGAGGCTCTGCTCCTCACAAGAAGACCGATCTCTGGTGGGCTCAGTGGTGACTGATGTCAAACGGATGGTGGTACATTTCGACAAGGCCACCTTCCGTCATGTCATGCGTTCGTTGAATGAAGCGGCACACATTTTGGCTAGGACTTGTGATATTTCTAGCTTAGGTTTTATTTCCAGTTCTACTCCGATTTCTATTCGGAAGACTTTGTGTATTGATGTTATTTAATCAATAAAGTGCCGCGTTCTGTCAAAAAAAAAAAAAAAAAAATCAAACATTGAACTTCTAATCCTGGAAATCACCACCCTATACTTATCAATCCCGGTCATTTTTTTGCTTTTAGGGCTTGTTTGGTTGCAAGGGGGCAAAAACCCAGGGAACTGAATCCCCATCCCAGATTTCCCTGGTCACCCGGGATACCCTCCCATCCCAGGGAAATGTAAACACGCTCATTTGGTTCAAGAGGGAGGTCGGTCCACTGTTGCAGGTTTTCATTCTCGCTCTAGCTAGCAGGCTGTACAGGTCGGTAGACTATTTCGGGTTTTCGTTCTCGCTCTAGCTAGCAGGTTGTATACTTGTACGTACCTCATCAAAAATAATGCTAGTAGCTAGCTCATTCTACAACCACAACACGTGATGAAAACGTAAATCCAAACCTCCGAGACAAAAGAGTATCACGAAATTTGGGATACAAGCTGGAAACTCGAAATAATTATTACACAAATAATTCAAACTAGATTCTGGACTACAAATGCAATCAGATCAACATTTGTAGCACAGTTTTTTTTGCAAGGCCGCGACACGCATGGCTAGCATCGACGCGGGGGAGAAGGCCGTGTCGCTCCCGCTACCACTCCAGCCTCTTGGCCACGTTCCCCTCCCTGAAATCAAGCGCCGCCCTTTGCCGGCACTTCCTCGTTGACCATGCCGGCCAGCCTAGGGCCAGCCCCGCTCGCCGGACGACCCCGTCGCTGCCGACTCCAAGCCCCTGCTCCCACTCTAGCACGGTTCGCCTCCAACCTCTATGAGCTCAGCCTACTGCAGTTTCACAAAAATAGTTTCAGTATTAGTTCAGAGCTTCAGATCACATTTACAAATACTTGAGCAGAAACCTGATATACTCTAGGCTGGGAGATGTTGATGTCCCAGGCAACACCTCTCCAGGCTTTACCTTAGATTAAGTATGTGAAACCTCAAAACACCACATAAAATGAGTCTGAAATACATTCAAGCTTAACTAGTTTTTGCACTAAAGCATGCAGCTCAGAAGGCACAAATTTTTGCACTGAAGCATGAGCTCAACACTGAGCACCACACTATCAACGGCTAAAAATAAAATAGCAGGGCGAGAAAAGTACATGTTAGGAAAGTATTACTCCCTCCGATTCATATTAATTGACTCTAATATGGATGTATCTAGACACATTTTAGTTCTAGATACATCCATATTGAAGTCAATTAATATGGATCGGAGGGAGTATATGTTTTGGAACTTCTGTGTATAAACTAAACTAATGTCAGCAGGACAACAAGAAACACCAGACATGAAGCTAAAATATGCTGCCGCGACAAAAATGTCGGAAGAAGCATATACCGAAAAGAGTTGAAAAATGTCGGAAGCGACGAGAATTTCAGTTCGTTAACTCACTCCCGTTGGTTACCATATCAGAATGAAGTGCAAAGGTATAGCAAATACTACTCACGGGAATCACCACTTCACCAACATCTACTCCCTGACCACCTACTCTAGCCGTGAGCTTCTTCTATCTGCTCCGGTTGCAAGTTCAACAAGAATGTTTTTTCTTGCATACCTGCAACTGTTTGAGCTTCTTCCTCCAACAAGGAGATTCTTCCTGCATACAGCCAACAAGGATAAATACAGTGCCATTCAAGAAGGATAAATACAGTGTTCCATTTAGTTCTAGTTCCGTCTATTAATTTTCAAATTAAGTATGTGATATTATCCACTATTACAGTTCTTCTTGGCTCGGTTGGCAGTCCAAATGCGGAACAGAACAGAGCATACTATCTCTATAAACAGAGACAGGGCATGGCAACAATGTTCAGTAAATAGAATATCTACTACCAAGAAAATGTATTCCCTCAAGCACCACAGCATTACCAGCATAACATGAAACGGCATTCACTTATAAATATTCACACGCTACTGAAAGAGAATGGTCGAGGAGGGAACTGAGACATGGCTCACAAATAAGTTTAGATTGTTCTGCTCATGCACACCAGACCTCAAATTCACTATGTTCCAAAACAAAATCCCAACTTTTTCTATGATCGAATTGTAGTAACATCTAGTAACAACGAAAGTTGAGAACTGCCCAGTTTCATTTCACTAAAACACGACCAATTTATTGTGTGCTACTGCATGCTAGCAATTAACTGCTAAAATACGTTTCCCTGTGCAGATCAGTTGTAGAGCATAGCAAACAAATAGAGTGTGAAATTTAAACATAATAACATTGAGCTTTCTGTGTCTTTAGTTAAACTAAAATAAGGGAAACTACACGTCTGAACAAGTGCACGGAAACAAGTATAGCAGAATGAGGTGGAGGCGTACAAGAACTTGCTGAGGTTGAACACGCTACCGCTACAAATCTTGGTACACTGATGTCATTACGTGATGCGCCCAGTGGCGTAGCCACATTGAGACCTGTGTGGTCAATTGACCACACAGGTTTTTAGCAAATTCTTTGTATGCTAGTATAAAATCATGATAAAATATATTAAAATAAATAAAAACAGATGTATTTGACATCACAAATTACAAATGACAACACAGACTTCAAATTCTGGCTCCGCCACTGGATGCGCCTTGTTGTTTGTGGATCTGGGACATCAAGTTCATCACGAGGTCAGCATGAAGAACATCAATGGTGGTGAGTACAAGAACAAGAGGGGCTAGGCTAACCTGGTGGCTGCGGATCTGGTGCTGGCATGGTCGTCGGTGAGGACCGGCAGAGCGGCGTCTGTTTGTGGTAGTCGAAGGAGGAGGAGCTCCGCCGCAAAAAAAGAAGGGGAAGGACTAGATCGGCAGAGGCACCGCTCATGGTTGCCTGGTCATAACCGGAGAGAGGTGGATGAGTTCTCAAGCCGTCGCCTCTCCTCTCCCGTCCTCCGTCGCGAGAGCTGATTCGCAGAAGTCCTCCCCGACCTCTCGATCTTGGACGAGGAAGACGAGCGCGACCAGATCTTGACGAGGAAGACGAGCGCGACCAGACGGAGAGGGCAGAGGGAGAGGCGAAGGGGAGGAGGACTCGCTCAGGTCCGAGCTCTCGTACGGTCGCCGGAGGAAGGAGATCGCGACTCGCAAGCGTGCTCCAGCGTCGCCGCCTTCCTGTCGCGAGAGCCAGTCGCGGAATGCGTTCCCCATCTCTCGAGTCGTGGAATGGCTGCCCTGGGAAACGACGCGGAAGGGCCGGGTTCCCTCCTCTCCTCGGCAACCAAACGGCACGGTAAGTTCACCCGGGCCAATTCAGCCCGGGGTTTTTTGGGCCAGGGAAACGCCGCGGAAAACCCAGGGAAAACCTGCAACCAAACGAGCCCTTAGATGATTTCCAAACAGGGATCATGTGACGTGGCTAGGGAGTCTCATCTCTCTCCCACTGACATAAATGACCCACATGTCGTATGTATCGTCCTCATAGGAATAACTGACCCTTCTTTCAGTCATTGGGATCAGATCAGATTGTAATGGAGCATGAGGCTCAGCGATCGAAAGGGGAAGAGCCCTCCCCGGCATCCTCAAGTCCGACCCCCCTCCATCCCCTGCGTCGTCTCCTCCTCCACCGAATCCCCTCCATCTCCGGCGTACTCTCCTCCTCCATCCCCGGCGTTCCCTCCCCCGCGGTGCCCGCAGTGCCCCTCAAAACCGTGAGGCCTTGTTTGGTTGAAGTGTATCACCGAGTAACTGAGAGTGTTTTTTCCAAGGGGATTGGGTGAAGACACTCTTGTCACCCAAAACACTTTGTTACACCAAAAAACTCTTCCGCACCAATACTCTCCATTTATTCATCTGTTTGGCAGGCAGGGATAATTCTACAACCAAAAATGCAATTTACACAGCAAGGCTATGGACGATCATAGTAATTCGAATAAAAATTAAACTTTTACACCATGGTCACAAGCACAGTACAAAAAAATAGATGCTAGATCAGAGGCGCGGTGGCCTTGACTTCTGTCAGCTTGTGGACGTAAGAAGGTGAGGCGACTTAGGGATGGACACGGTAGCATCGGCGGATAAAAAGTCGGCGGAGGCTACGCGGCCAGGCAAGCGGCAGTGTCATCGCTCCGCCGCGCCAACGGAGCCATGCATCACGTTGAGAAGGTGTCTCTAATGCACTTCCACCCAAAAAAAAGTTGCTCCGCGGTTTGGTAACATAGAAGTACCTAAAGATGAAACTGATGGACTGGAGCTTTTTCCCTCCTACAAAACCAAGAACAAAAGATCAAATCTTCGCACTTTCTTTACAAAAAATAGTAAGAGCTGAATCATCACGACCCGTACTCTCCCTATTTTTAACATGGACAAGAACAACAAAACATAATTTTCATGAATTCTCGCTAAAATATCATGATGCAACCAGGACTACAAACGAAGGGTAAAAGCATAGCTAACTTGAAGCACTAGGCAGCCAAACTCAATTAGGAAGCACCAAACCAAACATCTAGCAAAAGTAATCATTATATCCTAGCTAAATTACAATGATGCCATGAATAAGAAATAAAAGACGGATATTATAACATGGGGTGATGAATAAATTTCATGTTACCGGTTCAGTAACATGGCAATGGTGAAATGGTTACAGATATAGAAACAGGGCCAAGATTAAATTGTTCAGAAGCACGACAATAAATGATAAAAAAGAATATTGTTTAGCAAAATATACTTACCTCCAGTCTTCTCACAAAGGATGAAATGGACTGAAATCAACATAAGATACAAAAGCATCAGCTGATTTAGCAAACTATAAGCATCAGTTTTTGTATGCGAAATTCCTTCTTTTAGAACCTATTGTCAAGACCCCATCCTGCAATGCAAATATATTTGGTTGTAAAACATCTGTGTGTTAAAGTGAATTCAATTTAACAGATACAAGATTTGCAACAAACTGCATCTAACAATGCATCAGACCGTATAAGCGATATTGCACATTAATTGTATAACCATTCCAAATGTCATGTTTGCACAGGGTCATCCTACAGATCACAAGTTCAGTTATTTACAGTAGCACAAGTCGGCTCTGAATTCCTCACACCGTCGGATCATTGGAACCTCATCGCTACTAGACTACAATGATGATAAGTAAAAAGTCAAGGCTTGTTCCATCTACTGAAGCAAACATAACCAAGAAATATTAATTACAATTTGTGAGTATTGGCCATGGACTGAATCGGCATATGCACATCTATCAAATTAGAGGCAAACACAAATCGGCACTGTAGGCATCTAGGGCAATTAACAAATCCAAAAGGAAGTGCAATGGAACACAAATCATATATTACTAGACGCAACTAACAGATTCAAAAGGAAATGCAGTGGCATCAAGAACTAGAGGCAAATACCGTAATTATAGTAATTGACAGAATGACAGATCCAACAGAAATCTGAATCTGTAGCCACTAGCTCACCCTAGGCATCAAGAACTAGCTAGAGGCAACTAACAGGATCTCACGGGAGGCATGAAGAACCCTAGGCCATTCAGCTAGCAGTTGTATCTAGCACTAGATAGGGAGGGGAAGGGCGAGTTGAAAGAGAAATTACAGGAGAGGACGGACGGCCAAAGGAGCCTACGTCGGCAGGAAACTCGGCGGCGGCGGCGGCAGGTGCTGAAGCGGCGGCAGCATCAGGTGCTGAGGCGGCGGGGGCGGGTGCTAAGTCAGCGGTGGCGGCGGATGCTGAGTCGGCGGCGTAAGGTGCTGAGGAGGCATCGCCGGAGCTGTTACTTTTGTTTGCAGGGTAGCGGAGCCGCCGGCGTCGCCGCGACGCGCGTGGACCGAAAAACGCGAGGTGTGTGGAGCGTCTAGAAAACTCGTCGGGTCGACGTGTATTGCGGGGTTTACTCGGGCTGAGCCCGGCCAAGACCGGCCTGCCAAACGGCTCATTCGCCGTTTCACGTGTATAAAATTTAGGCCGGGATAATACTCCACAAAACCGGTTAAAACTCCTGTGCCAAACAAGGCCTGAGTGGCGTGGAGCTCGCCGGCGCCACCTGGACCTCGAAGCCCGGTCTGCAGCGCGGCGTGCAACTTGTACCTCCACGGCGGCGCGCGACCTGTAGCTGGACGGCGCCGACCTGGAGCGGAGTGCACCGCATGGGCTCGACCTGCAGTGCAGCGCGCGACCTGGACCTCGACGGCGGCGCACGCCTGTAGCTGAACGGTGCGTGGCTTCGAACGTAGCGCATGGCACAAAGCGCGCCCGTGTTGCCGCGGAGACGACGAGCACGACGGCGATCACCACATTGCAGCGTGCGGCAGATGTGCTCTCTTTCTCTCCCGTGAAGAACACCCAGCTCGTATGTGTGTGTTTCCTTAGTCTCAGCAAGACAGCAACAACACTCTTAACCTTTGGCAGCACTAGAGCAAGTTCTTGTTCCTACTATATATTTGAGCATTCGTCTTTGACTAAAAGCGAAGGTTACAAGCTCCGAAAAAATGAAAACACGAACTAGTCGGTCAAAGTTTTGGTGGTCGGAATAATTTCAATTGGGCTGGTAAGAGTATGATGACCTCTTTTTCTTTTCTTTGGCAGCACCAGATTCATTCTCATTGTAGCATATGCTCCAACTGCATTCGGCACCCATGGCAGGTCGCTGGAATCCCTGGGCGGCTCCGACAGGTTGACAGGTTTCACCAGCCAAAAGTTTACGGTATTGATCAGAGACATCAAATCAGTACTTCTGTTGGGAGCCGTATGCATGGATCGGATGGGGGCTACGGTCTCCATTACGAAAAAATAGTACGGAGTACTTCTGTGGGGAAGCACATACACTATTGTACATTCTCACCGCTCGCGTTGTTGCACGTGAAACGAGCAGGCTTCTGGTCAAGTCCTAGTCTCTTGTGACCTGCTTCGAAAAGCCTTTGCTATTGACTTCTGATAGGTCTTATGTTCTGTCATCCGCATCTACAATGAGAGTCTAAAACTAATAATTGGCAAACTGAGGGATGCAGGGCGTTTCGTAGAAATATCGTTTTTTTTTCTTTTATGAAGTAATAATCAGCATTTTAGTTCATAACACCGACCTCGGTACAAAGCCACATCAGTATTAGGCCTAAGAATTTTTTTTACTTAGGCACACTCATGAATTATCCAGAATTCGTACAAAAACGTATCCATAGTTACACACGGGGTTATGGAATTACGCATACCGGTTGAGCGGATATCTACAATGTCATGCCTCTGTGACGCAAAAGCTCATCGTGCCATTCCAGACATGACTCACAGACGTTTTTAGGCTTTCGTAAAAAAATGTGTAAGTTGTCAAATTATTTAATGGAGGTGATTATTATGGTGTAAGTTGATTTATGTGAACTCGTAGCTTTTGCACTACGAGGTTTAATTGAGGTTGGGTTGGTGGGTTTGCATGAAACCTATGTTACTTGTCGGTGTACTCCTTGAATCGCCCGATGATCCCTTTCTTGGTTAGCCTATGACTAAGCGTATAGGCTATTAAGCCGAGGCATGCCTACTAATTTTGCTCAAGAAATCTATGCATATGATGTTGAAATCGGTATCAGATTTGTGTATAGGACTACTTTAGGCTTGGAAAATGCAAATGACTACATCTCGATCACTAGCCCTAATATGGAACCTTTAGAACAACTCCTTTTCTTTTCAGCGACGAGATAGTCGCCCATGGTTAAGTGGCAAGGCCTTCCTAAGGGAGGAAATCAAAGCCTCAACAACCTTGACGAAGTAGGAAGCGACATGGCCAAGTCAGAAGCGTGAGGGGTGGCAAACAACAGCGGACAACCACATGATAGCGGCAGATCACGTCAACAACAAGGTCGGTGTATGCGAACGGAGGAAGGTGGAGCCCAACGGCTAGAGGCTGGTGAAATTTTTGTGGTGCCAAAAGAAATTGTATATGGATTCCTAGACTACATGCAGGAGAAAAGACGTGAGGATGAAAATTAGGGTCCCCTCCATTTTAAGGGGGCATTTAGGGGAAAAACCCCAGTTGAACCTGGGTGCACGTGAACCCAGGTTGGAAATGCATTTTTGAAATGTGAAAAAAGTCTGAAATAAAAATATCGAGGTACGTATGCATGTTCCATGTGTGCGTAGAAAGTTTTCGCGGAGAAACCATTTTTTTATTTCAGAATCTAAAAAAGGACAAAATACGTCACATGTGTACTGCTATATAGCCCTGTAAAATTTCACTTTTTTGCCGAGACAAAATAAAATGTTTTTTTCAGAACGAAACTCATGTCCAGGGCACATGTTTGAGATCATCTTTGCAATCATTTTATGTTTCGATTTTTGAAACATGTTTTGACATCACAAACCCACTTTTAAAAAAGTGGGTTCACATACACCCAGGTTCACAAAAGTCGGTCTCGGCATTTAGGGGCTCTTATGGAGCACCTCTTTGACTCTAGCTCTTAAAAGCTGTTTAGGGGAATAAGGGATCCTCTTAGGTGTTGGAGTCAAGCACATATAATCCGTATATGTTATATAAAAGCACTGCAGGGTAGCAAAAATAGACGGATGATGGGGATAGGCTAGACATAAAATCGTGAAAGGGGTTGGTACGTGTGTCCCCACATAGGAGTGAGCGGACCAGCCGTGATGGTCGAGGCGTCTCATGGCCTTGGTGGGCATTTAGCCGATTTTACTATTTTTTTTTCACACAGAGGAGCGTTCGTAGTCAAACCACATTTATTATTCTATCAACCTGCTAAAGTTTACAATCACCTATGACTATATTTTTTTCCTTTGCTTGTCATCATTAAATAGTAAAGAGCCTCGCAACCTCATAAGTAAGTAGAAAAGAATCATACCAACAGTTTACTCCTACAATTTCAATAGAAAATACGACGCCTATATGACTCTTTAGCACGCTTGGGCACCAGGCGGTGGACAAACATCTCACGTAGAGCTTAAGCGGAACTCTAGGCAAGGCAACCAAGTCAGGCCGGCAATCTTGCTCATGGGTCTGGGCGCCCATGGACACCCGACCCGAATGGGTAGGGTATGGATCGACTATTTCGCCCATTGGTTATGCCCACGGGTAACCCGATTAGTTATGGGTAGGGTATGGGCATAAGGTTGTGTCCGTGGGTAACCCGATGGGTCGCCCGATTAGTATTCATAATTAAATAAATATATATTCTATATAATAATTAGTCTTTTATTTGATGTAAATACACTTGATACCACACACAAAAGGAAACACTTGGTTGCTAGGTAGCAAGACACTAGACCTAAACGTGTGTTAAGTTTGTTTTGTGCCAAAGCTAGTTCTTAGTTCCTACCGGCCCATGTAAAATACGACATGGCTTCCACGCCTTTCACTGGCACAATGCCTCACTAGCTCCTGAAGTGATTCATGGATCTGTAGTCTTCCAGGTAGTACCACCCCACCAAGAGAAAAATAAATGTAGGGATAGTTGCCTATATAAGGAACCGCAAAACCAAATATCCAAGACTTGAGTGTGATCTGTTTTCGGTTGCCTGAACGGAGTGTCTCCTGCGCGCATGTATTGTAATGGAAAATGTTTTGTAAACGACCTGATGGATTTGCAAAGCAAAGATGGTGCTACTTGATGGGTTGTCTACAGACTCGATGGGTGCCCGATTGGGTCGGGTGACCCGATGGGTGTGGGCATGGGTATGCGCTTAGACCCATGGGCAGGGTCGTGGGCACGAACCTCGCCCATTTGTTAAATGGGCATGGGTCTGAGAGAGGTCGACCCGGTCAAACCCGACCCGATTGCCAGCCTTACAACCAAGAAATTGTTTTCTCCAATAAAATAATCATGACACATTTCAATGATGAGCCAAATGAACCATATTCTAACGATAGTTTTTATTAATTTTCTCATCTACACACTCTAAATTAATTTTTTTCACATATAATAACTCATATACATATTTAAAAGAATACTATATGCCCGCCTAGGCTGAGCCTAGGACGCTTAAGCCCCGCCTAGGCACAAGGCGAATGTCGACTGCATACACCTAGCGCATCTTCCAACCTTGATAAATATTAACTAGATATATACTAGAAACATTGATTAAAATATCTATTAGATCATATGACTTTTGATATCTTTACCATAATGGCGTAAACACTATATAATTTATGAAATTGTTAGAAACATAATTAAAGATGAAACTTCTGTAAAATACAAATCAAAATTTAGAACACCACAAGTTTATATGAAGATATGAATTAGAAATGGATAATGAAGGACACTAACAAACATTTAGCAACATTGATACGTTGTTAACTATGGAAAATAAATAATATAAAACTATATTTGTTAACAATGTAGCACTCATTTTTTTTAAAAAAATATAATAGTTCGGTACAAATTGTTACCGAAAAATTTGCGGTTCGTATTGGGCATTACTAGGTTTCTAATTCATGGAAAGCAAACACAAATAGAGAGTTGGTGAAAGGTTGAGCATAGCTTGCATCATGCGAATGATGGGATGAAGTCGTTATTTGAAAAGTTTATCGTACAAGCACACACATAGAAACGATAGTTCCAATGGGACAAGGATGGCTAATAATCATGGCTCACACTATGGTCTTCAAGCACTGATGGCCGAGGCAGATGTAGAGTAGATAGTACAAATGATAGATATTATGTTCGAGGCCTGCAAAACCCCTCCTGATTTAGAGTTGGCAAATATTGAACCAGATAAAGAGGAGACTTTTGGGAGGTGGATGTTGTATTCAGAGAAGACGTGTAGTTGGTTACACCATCCATAAACAAGTCAGAAAATTCTGATTAAGGGAGCCTATTATTATCGAAGCGTTAATTCCACACAAAAAAACATATTTTCGGCATTTCTTTTCTTCTTTAGTGGAAAATAATAGCATCAAACATAGAGCATTTAAGTGTTAGAGTTTAAGAATCAATCACAAGTTCACCATCCATGACTGTTGATATTAAGTTGAGTTATGTGATATGGTCACGTGCTCTATAGAATGTAGTCTTGATTTCAGGATAATGATTTTAGTTCAACGGCTTTTGACAGAATGCACTATGTGTAACCAACTTCTCCCTCCAACAACATTCTATCTGGGTTGTAGTCATGGTGAAGTGGGCTGAGACTGAGATTCAAACCAATTGATTAATCCTCCTTATTAGGACATGGGGGAGATATAGAACCTCCCTCGAGAGGCTTGTTTCCCTGTAACTATGTCATTAACCCAACTTGGGGAGAGGTCGAAGAAACCAAACCTTAGAGCTCGATGGCTAAGATCATCTTGATTGCTAACTTTGTTATTGCAGCCGGGAATCCTCCTGTTATAGCAAGATTTAGAGGTCAGAGATGTTCTATCTATAAAGCGTATCATGTAATCTACCTATAATTTTAGTTGCCCGGTATGGTGAGTGATGATTTGGCTCTTGGGTGCAAATGCTCCTTTTATATATATTGAAATGTGTCGTTGGTACATCTCCATCTCCACTACTCTCCACTACTTATGAAAGCAAGAAGTTTGTGGGAAAATTAAATCTGGATCGTTCATATGGCTTGATCAAATGGACCAGAAAGCCCCGTTCTCCCCCACCGCTCTCTCTGTTTTCGTGGATCATGGCCACTCCGCGGTTGGAAGAAAATTTTCGCAGCACCGTTTCCTCAATTAACTGCACCCCCAAAATCACGGCGATTGATTGCACGCCATATTTCGTCCGATAATCCTACACCTACAGATTGCACTTACGGAATAGGCTAACGTGGCCACGTTCATTACAACTGATTTGGTGTGGTTGATCCAAAAAATGCGGATGCCAACCTATGGTTGATTGCCATGCATCTCAGTCCTAATCCGTACGAAATTGTGCCCGTAAGTGTAGCATTACTCCTATTTGATCCGGCGCTCACCTACTGACCGCCGCTAATGGGACACGCTCGGATTAAACGCCGCAAAGTAGTTCGAGTTTTCTGCATCATCACTTCCATCGAGGTATTCGATTCCTCCGCTTTGACTCAATCCGTATCATGAGCAATGTTGTCAACTCGCCATTCAAGTTCATCTTGGACTCTTGGTGGACATCGTGCTTATTTTGATTCAGGACATAAGGTAAAATCTCAACCTTATTGTCCTTTGTTAACCGTGAGTATTATCTCTGATCTGAATCTCCATCTGAAGGCAATACAGATTCCACCTTTGACACTATCCAACAACTGCATATCTTCGGTGTTGCCTCGCGTGCTCCCTGTCTTGAGGAACTCACCAAGGTCTGCTTCTCCATACTGAGTATCGCGTGCATGTCTCCTTTAACACATATATATCTGACATCTTTATGTTATACTCCTCTGTCTTCATCAATCTCTGGGTACTGCAGTCTAGGTGTTTGTGCTTTTGCCTCAAAGAACTTACTATTTTTAAGACTGGACAATAATCTGAACAGCTGGAGTATGTATTCATGATTTGGAGACATTGGTATTGTCTTCCGAAGGTATAGAATTATATGGTATTCAAGTAAATCATTCTTAACACTACGACAAAATTTTGTATTGCACGTAAAGTATGTGTCTCTATTCTTCTAGCGTTGTGAAGATGAGCAAGTACCTGAATGTTTAAACAAATTTCAGAAAATGCTTATTTGTGGTTCAGGTATGTCACGACTCCAATAATAAATAACAGTACTAATATCTACATTTCTAGCTTCTTTCAAATGCTTATAGGTTTTAATTTTTTTATTTGTCCAACCTAAGGCGCATCGCTTCTGCACCATCGGGCTACCGGTGGTGTTTTGTTGTGTAAATCTTACTTTACATACAGTTGTTTGTCCTCAAGATGTAATCTCTTTTGGAAAGTGATACTGTCATATTAGTCATGTTACTTCTATTTTTGTTAGATTGATTATACAGGCAACGGAACATCTACATGTTAATTTGCTACGGGCAACGGAATCTCTACATGTTAATTTGCTAAAGCTAATTCTGCAGATCCAAAGACTTTGGATATACCATATGTCCTCAGAGAAATCATCAAGCAGAAGCTAAATCGGTATAATGTGCTGAACCATAGTTCGTTTTTGACAATCCAGAATGTTGGTCAGGCTCATCTCTATCCACCCATGATGGTAGCAATCATATCTCACTTGTTCTCTTGAATCGTTTTGTATATTGCTACCTCTCCTCTAACAGAAGTTCAGTTTATGTTGTAGCTAGCTAATATCGCTTAGGGCATAAAATTTGCATTTAGACGAAGATGAACAGTTCGTTTGTACAGTTTTTTTCTCCGTTTCCCTCACCAATAGTTACTGTTATAATGAGTTTTGCTACACGAGCAAAAGAAGGGAATCATGTATGCAAACACTATCTTTCCCTTGACTTACGCCCTGCATTGTTGTGAGTGATATAAACAGAAGTAAAATGCCCTGCAAAGTTAGTGTCTTCATACATGATTTTTTTACTGTGAATTTCAGCATTGTGCATGCATCATATTCCAGTCAAATGGACACATGGTTCAGAATTGCTCCAAGTAAAATCCTGACGGTGGCAATTACACTACAGTTTGCTGCACAATGGTAACATTTAACTGTTCTTTTTATGGATTTAATTTTTTCACTCATCATTGTGACATGATATGATATCTGAAGTTGTATTGTGCTAACCTGCTACTACCTTCATTCCAAATTTAAGATATATTGGTAGGATAAAATAGCCTACCAAAACATCTTACAATTTGGAACAAAGATAGTACCTAACATATTTGGGTGTATGTTATTTGTTTAGTTTCTTCAGCTTGTGCTAACCATCCTGTCGACCTTTTCCGATGATATTTAGATATGTTACTAGAGAATTACAAACTCCACTTTGAAGCAGCAGTGCAAGAATTACTAGAGAACTGAAGAAGTATAGCTGGGTGGACGAGGTAGAAGATGACGGAGGCGCAAGCTTAGCAGGTGCAACCGGCAGTTCAGTACGAGCCTACAGAAGTTAACCTCGAAGATTGGCGTAATTGTGTGCTCAGTCGATTGCTGGACAAAAATCGGCTCTCTGGAGTATAGTAGTGCGTCTTTTTTATGTTTTCAGCTTTGCTGTGTTAGACAAGCTATTTTATTGCACATGTATGCGCAGAAGAAGTTTTCCCGACGGATATGTCCGTGCAAAAAGAAGGTATCATGCATATGCTCATTTTCTTTCCGTGTCACATCTGCTTCAAACTAGGGATGAATTATAATATGTTGCAACTAATCAGTATATTGTAACTATATAGATGAAGAATAGGAATCGTGCGTTGCACGTGCAATTTTACTAGTTTTGAAATATCAAAAAAAATCCAAACAAAAAATTCACGTGTTCACCTTCACATGCTACGTGGGCACAAAGTCTTTCCATGAAAAATTGACTTATCGTTTGGGCTGCGCAAAAAAGATAAAATTTGTTGCTAAAAATAAAGCTTTTTGTGAGATATGTTTTGTCTTTTTTACATCAACCATAAAAATATTTATTTCACGAAACTGTATGAAAGCATACAGATTGTTGAGATGTGCATGCACTATTTTTTGTTGAATTTAGTTGACAAATACAAATATGATTTTTGGGTGGAGGGAGCATACACACTGGCAGCCAAATTAAATTTCCGCTCAGTATGATCCTACTAAAATAGGTGAATTTCCATTGAATTTTGCAACTTGTGAGAAAACGAGGTATTCCAGTTCGATGCAGTGTTATTAGTACCAGATTAATGGATGCACATTAATTTACTTCATGTTACATATCTCATTGACCTCCAGTTCATCTTTACCTCTGAATATATGTAGCTGGACACACACAAAAATAGAATGTGCACTTGGATAGAGGTTTGTATTTTGTTTAATGAATTTAGCACATTTTTAAGAATCCAGACTTCAAGTTCGCACCTCTGCAGAATACTATGATCTTCTTATGATTGTATACTTAAGAGTATTAGAGTTCCATGTTCTCCTACTGAGATCAAAAAGGGTTGAACTATGCATTCATGTTACATTGACTGATCTCAACTTTTCTCTTTCCTTCCTAGCTCTTATGTTAGAGGTTGAATATTAACTAGGATAATCAAAATATAGTCATGGCACGAGGACCCCATAGAGGGCCATTTAACTACCCATTGGTTGAATATTGCAATTTTTCATATTCTTTAACTATCGGCAGGGAACATTACCCTTATTATTGAAGGTTGTTGTCATTCTTCTAAGAACATTACCCTTACCAAAACCAGTTATATATATTTATACGAAGATGGAACAAAAAGATTTGATACCCATCTGAAGTGAAAAGTGCAAAGACGGTGTTCTGCCTATTTCATTTTGTTTTAGTCTGCTATACAAAAACCATATTATCAAGATGGCATCGGCTTTGGAAGGTAAGGTTGAAATCAAGTTCACCTAGGCAAACGTAAAATGCACCTCCAAAGCATTCCCAAAATGCCGTGGAGATCACCCACTCAATCTGACCCTACAGTCTGCCTAGGACCGGCAGTACTAGCGTTGTCACCAGTAGTATTGCTCTCTCCGAGGAGCGCCGCCGCCGGTTCCTCTACCAGGTAAGATATTACCGGGCCCTTTGGGCTAGCCTAACGACCACAAACCATACAGAAGCGCCTGTAGCCGCGTGCAGAATGCACCAGATGATGCTACTACAACTCAAATCTAGTGATGATACTTCTGTCCTTTGATTATTGTCCATGCCCTGCAAAATTATGTGTCACTTGATGAATGATTGATTGATACAATTAACAGCAAAAACATTTACTAATGCTGATAAATATTCATGATTATCCGGCGAGACCCTACCCTTTGATTATACAGTTATATCACAGTAGAGTTGCTCCATTGGAATTACCGAAGTATGTTCAAATGTAGAAATGACATTACTGCATTACAAAACCTCATTGTTCACCTGTAGAGCTGCTCCATTAGAACTATTAAAGCGACTTGGTGATTCAAAACCAGTGAGGATAGCCTAATTGTTGCATCCGCCCGCTCTCGTACTTGTACCCCAAGACCATATGGCCCACCAATACAAAATGTGAGCCTTGACGATCCCTAAACATTTGGAGAAACATATTATCCACACGTATGTTCTCCCAAGGAAATTCCAGCAGTGGGAACTTTAAAATCAATTAGTTGACAACCAAACTATATGATATTTTTTTCGATAAAGGGCGTTTTATTAAGGGCAGCCCGGTGCATGAAGCTCCTGCTTTGTGCGGGGTCCGGGGAGGGGTCGGACCACATTGGGTCATTGTACGCAGTCTTTCCTTGTAATTTTGCAAGAGGCTGTTTCCACGACTTGAACCCGTGACCTCGTGGTCACAAGGCAGCAACTCTTACCACTGCGCCAAAGCTCCCGATAAAGGGCATTTTATTACTCAGATAAAATTCAAAGGAGCATACAAGCAGCCTCTACATAGCTAAGATGTACACAGCCGCAACCAAACTATCTGATGAACCAAAGCAAGCATACCGTGCTGCCAGCATCTCCAATCAGATCAGCTATCTGCTCAGACATGACATCCTTCCCGTTTTCATCCAACACAACAACCTAATCATGCAGACTAACATCAGAAGCAAAATTTTCTTACTTATAGAGATTAACCTAATGAATGGTGAAGTATTTATCAGTTAAAAACAATAGGATACTGAAACATACAAAATCTTCAGCCTTGAGCTGCTGCATCATAGACACGTCTTCCGCTTCGATTTGCACCTTAACGTCACTGAAAAGTGAAAATACAAGGATACCCGAGGCCATCATCAACAATCGACTTCATCAGGAACAATTTATGAAACATGTCACAGCAGCAGCCAAATAAGAACTTCCCATTTTCTGACGACGCGTAGAAAGGAAATAATATAACGATAGCATGCATATAGGTTTCTACCCAGCAGTGCAACCTGAGGTTGGGTGGTTAGGAGAGTGGTTGTACCCCCAGCCCACCAGAGTTCAAACCCCAGGTTTGACATCTGTGTGTCTCATAAAGGCGGAATATTCATTCAGTGGGAGGCGACGTTCCCGTCGACAGTGGGGCGCCTGTGGTGACTTCGTCAATTTCAAGATCCAATCCGCCGGCTCAGTCTTCCGGAGGTGCTCATAGGGGTAGGGGTGTGCGTGTGTGCGTTCATAGGGGTGAGTGTATGCGCGTGTATGTGAGCGTCTGCGTTTGTACTGTGTTTCTCAAAAAAAAAAATAGCCTGAGGGGGTTTACTGATCATTATCTTCGTAGCATCACACAGTATTGTCCTACCTTGTAAGTTTTGGGTTGGATTTGATAAGGGTGTCTTCAACGGCGCAGTAGTGACCAAGCTTCTCCTTGTATTCTTCAACAAGAAGTTGCGTCCCTTGAGATCTCTTCTTGCCGACTGTTATCACACGCATAGGCATCGTTCTCTACAGGCATAGGCCAACAGAGTCAAAACTAGACCTGACCACACACATTCGGCCAATATACCAGCTACACAACACGGCACTTATATCTACATTTAAGACAAAGGTATCATGGACCGTCGATAGGTTCACAATCATAAGATGATATACTACAGTCTACAGATTACAAAATGTTTATCTCTGAATTCTGAAAGCATTTTCGTTTTTGGTTGCCTCCTGTTGAAGGTAAGCGCAGCATGAATAATCAGAGTATGACTGCAGGTACCACCGGAGAAAGAAAAATGCAAAATCGTGTGATTTTCCTTAAGGATAAACGAACATATAACAACAATGACAGGCTGTTCGAGGTCCTTACCACAGATTGTCCCGTGTACTTGGACCTCCTGCCTCGGGGAGCTGAAGAACAACCGAGAACAGCAGATATTAGAGAAAATTATAAAGATATGGTAAGATTCTGGGGACAGCTAAACTCGAGAAGGAGCAAAACGGGAAATGGAAGAGGGGTTGAGGTTGTACTAGGAGGAGGACGACGACCGGGCGCACCCCTGTTCTTGCTGGGGGAAGGGTTGAGCCCGCAGCGGCAGGTCCATGGGAAGACCCCCATCGAGGACACGGAAGGGCGGGAGAGAGAGGCTTGCGAAGTGGTGGCGGGTGACTGGTTGGATGGGGTGCACGCCGCCGTCTGCTGGGAAGAAGAAACCAGTTCAGAAAGGCGTCTTCCTGTGGTAAAAACGTACTTCTGGCGTCTCGTGTAGTGGCAGTGACAGACTGACAGTGTCGACTCCACTTGGAGACAAAAGTATAAGAGGTCCTCGAGATTTATGTATATCAAATAAAATTCAAACATATATTTCTTTTAAAAATACGATTCGAAATTCAAAACAACAGTCTCCTGCGCAGAAATCCTAACACTATCATCAGTGCATCCTGCGCAGAAATCCTAACTCCAGAAACACCTTCGTTCAGATCCACAAGAGAAGTCTGCTACTTCAGGTTGATTTTTTTTTTTAGAACACAGTACAACGCAGACGCTCACAAACACGCACGTACAAACACCCCTATGAACACACGTACGCACATCCTACCCCTATGAGCACCTAGAGGGACTGATCCGGCATATCTTGAGGTTGACGAAGTCACCACTGGCGCCTCACAGTTGACAGGCACGTCACCTACCACTAAAAGTATAGCGCCGGTTAAATCCTGGAATAAATTTAGGTAAATGCAAACACTCATGCTAAGTCTAGGATTTGAACCTGGGTGGGCTGGTTCCACCACAAGGGACCTAATCACCAGAGTCAAGCTCTGTTTGCCAGGTTGAAATATTCTAGTATACCAAGGGCACTTAGCGAGATAAGATTTCTCTTCATATTCGAAATGTATCGAACATCCGTAAAAGTTTTGATTGTGCCGTCAAAGGTAGAGCATATTAGGCGGGAGCAGAACTTTGTTAGCCATGCTCTCGCCGCTATAGGCCGCTCGGAAGCTAGAACAACTGTTTGGCTAAATTCGGGGCCTCAAGATATACCTAAACTCTGTATTGAGGATTGTAACCCAGGAATTTGATTAATACAATACCCATTCGCAAAAAAAACATCTTGATACGAATAGAGCCTTTGCCTTCTATCTGACATGGTGAGTTATCACCCATCAAAAGAGAACCAGCAGCAGGTTCATCAGTGGTAAACCAATCCCTAACTACCGGTGGCTAACGAAAACCAAAAGCGTGATCTTCTCATCGGCGTAGGTGATTTACAGCTTTACTTCGCTCGCCTCGCCGCCATATAGAAACATCTTCAGTTCAGGGGGGCTGAGATATGACCTAAATCCAGTCGTGAGCTGTCCAAATTCGGCTCAATTGCCTGCATGACCAACACATCTCAGCTCTGTTTTCCGATATAACAGATCCCTTGTTCGATCCGTAGGTGTATTCGATAGTTTGTTTGTTGATCTGCTCATAAGCATATGCCATGAGCCCATGACTACATGGCAGCAGGACCCTTGTACAGGCATCCTTCAAGTCCTCGAGCCGCCTTCCACGCCGCCCACGTCACACCATGTCTAAGTTGTGTGTACAACAAATTGACAAAACAGTATGGTGGTGGCGTGCAAATAGTTATCCATACCGCGACAAATATACATTTCAAATAATGTGAATCCAACATCAATTTGCAAAAAAAAAAAAAAAAATCAAAATTCAAGAGGTAGCAAAGCCAGAACACTCAAATCCTCAAACCAACATTGTCCTGCTCACAAAACCCCCAATGTTATAATAAGTACATCCGAGAATAAGGTCAGCATGAATACTGCAAACATTTTCGTTCACATCAAACAGGGCAATCTGCTTCGATTTAGGTAGAAATATCCGGGAAAACTACTTCAAGGGTTTGATCTCTGAACTTACATCTGAATACAGTTACTGTGCAGATGACCATATGGCCGCTATACCTTGTGGCCTTAAGCACAGTAGCACACCCAATGGTGGTATGGTAACATACCACCCTGCCCTGGACCCTTCTATTACTGTCTCAGGAAGACGAAAAGCGAGCCTCTAGATCCTTTTCCGAGCCTGATCTTCTCATCGACATAGGTGATTTCCAGCTTGACTTCGCTCTCGCCACCGTATTGAAACCCCAAGGAGCCTACCTTCAGTTCCGCGGGCTCAAAGATTACCTGAATCCACTTGCTGTCCAATACATTCAGCTTGCCTGCATGGCCAACAAAAAATTACAAGATCACTTGCACACTACACGTGATCTTATATGTATGTCGTAGGTCGGAACAATGTAGGGCTTAAAGCCAGCAATAAACTTTTACTGCGAAGGTTATGCACAATCTAAATCGAATGAGCGAAGAACCAGCATGTGGTTTACCTTTCAAAGACACCGCACCATCGAGACCAAAGACGGAGAGGGACAATTTGTTCCGGACTATGTCAGGGGCTTCCACCACCTGAACCATGTCGTTGGTTTTGAACACCAGACGGCCGAGGGGGGTCCGGTAAATCCCTCCGGGTGATGTCGGCACCGAGCAGTACACCACCTCCCACTCTGCTCAGGCACATCACAGCAACACAAGAAACTTAATCAAGATGGCATGAAGCATGAATAAGATGCATCTAACAATACATCCCCCATTAATCTTGAGTGCACGCTACAAACAGAAGCATTACTATTTCACTTTGCAAGTCCTACATGTTGGATGGTTGCAAGGTATGCCATTTTCTACATTGTGCCAGCGAGTTGCATAGCCACAAACACAACAGGGTATCAGATAAGATGCAAACTGTGTTTTTGTTGGCGAGAAAGGGCAGGATTCACCTCCAAATATAAGCGGGGACTTGACAGGCTCCTCGATGCAATACTTCGCCAGCTGCAGCGCGACATCCGCGACCTCCTCATGGCCTTCTTTCGGCAGCAGCACTCCCCTGTCAGTTCCCTTGACCTGTCGTTAAGAGATCACACTGAAAACAGAAGCAAACTACTAATGCAAAACACCAACGATTGATTTTAGGTTCCTTGTCAAATAAAAAGATGAACTGATAAGGGATTACGCAGGCAGCGGCTTAGCTAGGAGGAAGTTGGGAGGGGAGCAAGCGAGATGGGTTAGATGTGAGCGTCACCTTGGAGAGGATAGAGTCCACGAGCTCCGCCGGTGCCCGGACACCGGGGGCGGCGGCGAGGGAGCATCGGACGGAGGGGACGCGCCGGCGGCGTGGCCGGTGGAGAGCGGTCAGTGGAGGTGTGGAGGAGGAGATGCGGACGCAAGAGGCCGCCATTTCCTTCTGCCGTGTTGTGTGGCGCAGACGATAGCTAAACTGAAGCCCATTTCTCGTACTGTACTTCTTTTTTTCTAGACTAGAAACGGTTTCTCTGGGTTCTGGGTGTGAGACACTGATATCGCTTTCCTTTTCTTTTTCGCACGAAGGTAATATTGCAATAAAAAAATCAATTTTGTAACCAGAATACTTTGTAGGTTAAAAATATTCTGAGGCGCTCAATTTTACTTCAGAAACGCAGAAACATAGCACCCACTTGAAGACACGCACAGAGCTTCTTTCAGTATACTCAGGGGTATGTATAACCAAAAATAGGATCTCATCTAATGGCTTTTCCGAGTTACAATAATGATATACATGGCAGAATCTGCACCTAAAAATCTCTAGAGAAACTAATACTGTAAGAAGAATAAGGTGGTCCTAAATGTGTGATGTTCAGGAGTTACAGTGGCCTGACATGGAGATTGGAACCACTCAATTACTGAAGCGAATGCCTTCTCCCTATTTTTCTATAACCAGCAATTGTCAATGAACCTGATGTCCTTCTCCAATGTACAGATGTTTCTATAGCAATATATCTCCTGTAAATTCATGTATAGTTGGGGCTGTCGAGTGGAGTGTAGGATGAGCACCATACACTCCAGAGAGACTCAGAAGAGGGTGTAATTCGAGAACAGGTTCATGAGATTGTTCATGGATTCAGGGTAGAACTTTCTCGCAAACAGGTAGCACGGTCTCTTCACTCCATTCCATAAGCAAGGGTTATGTGTCTCAATTCTCTGTAACAAGGGAAAAAAATCAAGTATTAGTTCCTTTTCTTCTTCATCTCAAGTGTCAGGTAACCCCGCAAAAAAGTGTCGGGTGAATATGCATAGAGAAATAGAGATGAGACCTGGCTATCACTTGTGACATGGTGGCTCATGTCAATTGACTGCAGACAAGACCAATGAATTGGAGTTAGAACAGTGGTATACATAAATGATGCAAGACAAACATATATAGAACAGAAGACAGAAACATACAGTTATATTCTTGAGGAGCTCATAACTGACATCCTGCGCCCGATAAGCTTTTGGATGCCACTTCCCTTCCGACCAGTCAACATGAGTCACAGACCAATTCGAGATTCCATGTGGATCCATCATCTGTTTCATGCAGATAAAACCGCATCAGAGGTGCCACAATATTAATGATGATGATAAATTTCAACATATATAAGGCCGTCGTATACTGACATTGAATAGTGTTGGCAAATAATGCTCATCTGCATAGCAATTACGCCCATCTTCCATCCCTGGCTGCAAAGAGGCAACCCACATGTCATACATCGGAGCACATAATGGTAAACTAGAGATAATGATTAGCACTAAAACCATTGATGTAAACCAAAAGGACTGATGTTCACTATAACTATTGAAGTAAACTAGGATATGATGTGCACTATAACTATTGACGTAAACTAGGATATGATGTGCACTAATACCATTGATGTAAACTTAAGGAAATGATGTGCACAAAATCATGGATGATAACTTTGTAAATTAACACATAATATAAATATCTAAAAGACTAAAACATAATAACAGCCCATTATGAGAATTGTACTACGAAAGAAAGAGTAAAAATACATGGCATACCTTACAATAAAGCTTGAACTTGGTATAGTAAAGACTGTCCGCAATTGTCATCAACGCATGTTGGCGCTTGAGTGAGAACCACTGAAATATTTAGATATTTGTTGAAATGCATCTTTCCATATGAGTATAAATATCAACAAAATGGAGTAAAAGCAGAGGGTGGCTGCATTAATATTGTCTGGTAATAACAATTTGATTAAAGGCTTAAATTCAGAGACAAAGTTGGCGTCTTTAAAAATGTATTGCACGAAATAGTTCAAGAATGCGATTGGGAATATTTTAGATTTTGTTGGAGGTAGGGAGGATCCTGGACAATAGAAGGCACATCTTTGACCCATAAACTTAATACTAGGTAGTATGGTACCTGTGAACCCTTCCTGAAGTCAGCCTCTCTAACCTCAGGTAACATATTTCTTGAATATCTAAAATTTCCATGTGGCCCAGGATCATAGAAGCTGACCAAAGGAACAGAGAAAATGTAAGCGGAAGAAATAGAAAAATCCAATATTACTGGTCACTGACAACATATGTAATGGTAAAAAAAAAACCCACTTAAAGCTTATTTTCTTTCAACCTTAAGTCAGTTTAGGAATTAGTAAGAAAAAATGGAGTACTGAGACTAGTCCTTGAAAAGGAAATAGAGACCGCAATTAGACTTACGAGTCAATAAAACTGAGATTTGTTCCCATCAGGTAGTCATAGACGTAGTCAAAGTTGTGCAAAGGCACGCAACTGCAACAACATACAAGAGTCAACATCACACAGAATTTATCACCAAGGAAAATGGGATGGAAGCAAATTATGATTGATTTGTCGACCTGTCAGAGAGCAGCACAAAATGCTGGTTGTCAATGTCTTGCAGAGCATTCGCCAATAACCTCCTCTCGGCATCAATCATAGAGATCGTACCCCATTGTACCTGCGACAAAAATAAAACGAACTATCATCCAAGGCGGTCTTTAGCTTCTGATCACTGTTGCAAGACATGATCTATCTATATGATAAATGCTAAATACGATCAAGGAGCAGCAGAGGAAAATTTCAAAAGCATAAACATAATGCTGAAATTAATTTGCAGTCTTGTATAGACAGCTATTAAATGATACTATGGGCAGTACGTGGCCTGTTATAACAGCACTGAAGTGGTTGTGCATTATTTAAAGCGTCATTACCTTATCACTGTGTACATCTCGACCAATAAACAAGGGACTGACATGTTCTGGCCTCTCCCTTGAGGCGTGAACATATATGGTATATCTTCCCTCATGACCCTGCAGAAACAGAGGCAGAAGACATGAAAAGATTTTCTTTGAGCAAAATGAGAATTATGGCATTGCTTCATAAATCGGTAGCTCTACATGATGCTGTATAATGATAAAATAGTCGCCAAGTATCATGACAGAAGGTCCAAAATTCAACTTTGGACAATGGAAAATATTGGCATGGCATGGTAAGAGTAATAGCAAATTAGTAATGACTATGCAGTATTAGCTATGGGGAGAGGTATAACGGCACAACAGATGTGCATCAAGACCAAGCAATCAACTACTCCCTCTGATCCAAAATAGTTGTCATGGGTTCGTTCAATGAACCTAGACAGATTTTTTTGTGTAAATCTATGGCAAGTAATTTGGGTCGGAAGGGAGTAGTAGATCTTGATCATTAGCGCTGCAAATGGTTGTGTGCTCAAACTATGAAGCTGTTGACACCTTAGTGCTCCTTGATTGATGCATATATGTAATATACCTTGGGTTTTGGTTGACTAAAAGCTTTCTGTTCACTTGGACGTGGTGAACTCTTTTTGTATACATGTGCCAATTTTAGATACCTTGGGTTTTGCTTGACCAAAGGGAAGATACAAGATGCAAGAGTCAAAGGGAAGAAGACAAGAATAACAAGTACCTCGAAGAATTTCTCCCATAGTCTCTCGAAGGGCAGCGTGCCGGGGGTGAGGAACATGAAGGCGATTTTGGAGCTCCTGGACGGAAGTGTAGGCGTGAGGAGGATCTGCCTGAAGACGACGCGCGAGGCCCTTTCGTCGTCGGTCAACTCCCTGTCGGGCTGCGCGGGGAGCCAGTCCCGCATGGGGGACGCGTAATGCTGCGGCGGGTAGTGGTAGGCCCAGACGAGCGCGACGGAGACGAGCGCCGCGACGGCGAGCACCCACACGCGCCGCCGCGCGGACGCTCGCGGGCGGGGCAGCGGCACGGCCTTCATGTCCCCCGACGCCCGCCGCAGGCCGGGCACCACGGGAGGAAGGATAGGCTCAGATCGATCTCGGCAGACGAATCGGCGAGTAGCTGAGCAGAGAGGAACGGATTGCTCAAACTGGCGAAGCACAGGGGGGAAACGGCTATGAACTCAAGCTAGGGTTCCTTACCGGCACAATCAGCCCGCGGCCAGCCCCAGCTGCGAGCAAGCCTGGCTCGCCGCCGCCGCCGCCGCCTTAGCAGGCTTTGGAAGCAGGACTAGAGGCGATTTGGGAGGAAGGGAAGGAATCCCGGTGGGGGAGAGAGGAATAAATCGGAGGGAGGCGGCGCGGGGCGGGGAGGAAGATGGATAGGGAAATTTCAAAGAATCAAGGGTGGGTTAGTTTGTTGCCTAAACAAGGGACATGGGAATTAATGGAATCCCGTCGAAGGTTTGGGCATGTGGACTCACAACATGCCATTTGAAGAGTAAACTATGCGTGACAGGTTTTCTGGTAACTGATGGCGCCAGCTTCCGGCTCCCATTGGACTGGACGGCACGACGGGTGCACGGCAGGGCGGCACTTGGCAGGGCGCCAGGGCCGGGCTGACCAGGCACGGATAGTAGAGGCCGTCGGATTGGCCTGATCGGACGGTTTCAAGCCATTTGGAGACGTGGTCTCTGTGTTTTGTTTGGTCGAAACCGTGGCTTGTCAAAATCAGATTTAATGCATTTTATTTATTGCAAAATAGTGTGGCGATTGTGGAGATCGGAAATACTATGCAAGTATTCAAGAAGATTCCGTACTATATATATTAATGCTTGAGAGTGGTTAATATTTTCCCTAAAAAGAAGGATTTTCTCATCATATTCATTACAGCATTCCACAAAATACCTAACATAACGGGGGAAAATGCAACCATGTCCTTTTGAATCCCTCGTGCCTTCTTCATTTGTCATGGCCTATTGGATCCCGCCTAACATTGTTGCATTCAGATCCTAAGTTATCAAGACTAGGATCCGCAGCTACGCAAAAAAGAAAAGAATACATAGATACACCTCTAGGGCGGTCTGAAGTCGTCTACACGTGCACCGCAATAGCTTACATGAACAACGGCCTAGAACTAGCCCTTCTTTTAATGTTGTTATGGTACACCGTTACTGTTGTCTCGATGACGCAACTGGTGGAAACTCGTCCCATCGTTTGTTTTTTGCTGAGTTGGGAATGGGACAGAAGAATATTACATATACAGTTTGCATCGTCATATAATAGAAGAGATGATTTGTTGACATCCTCTTTTTTGAACGATGTACATCCAAAACATGGATAATAATTCCTCCGTTAGACTATATTACCACACTTTTTTCGATAGAGAAAAATATATTAATATCGTGAAGATAACAATTACATACAGCTCTGTAGCAACAAGATATTCAAAGACATCAGAAATACACATAAGTAAGAAAGAAATAAAAAAAAAATTAAAAAGGGAAAGGGAAAGGAAAACAAAAACTCCACTGCGGCGTTGAACCACTCGCAACACTAGCACTTTATGCCGCACACTCTTGGCAACCTATTACTACTATTTTAGAGATACAAAACAAGCATATGAAGCGTGACCATTCATCATTCTTTGAGATTATGGAACACCCTCACACTATAAGTCGTTATAAGTACAGGTGGATGAGCGAGAAAATGCAACCTTCTCGACCATTATAATTACTCCCTCCGTTTGGATATGTAAGATGTTTAGCCATTTTCTTTGGTTCACCTAAGTTTGTATCTAGTTTATTTTTAGTACGTAGATTCACTCACTTAGCTTGTATAATATATTTTAAAAATACTTAAAACTTTATGTACATGGAGCGAGTAGAATTGTATACATATATCTTAATCACAGATGCAGCTGAGGTGCACGCAAGTAGGAAAGGCCGTCCCACGAAGCATCCACTATTCCCAAAGAGCTCGTCCTTTATGCCAAAATATCGCTTTCGTGATGGAGTTGATCCAAACCTTAGCGGCTAGGTTGCATCACAGAAATGGTGGGGGGCACATTACCGGTCAACCTGTAGTGGCTGTTGTGTGCACATGAACCGCTTCTTCCTTTTTGGTCTGACCTCGATCGGTCATAGAAGACCAGCGCAAAGCCTCCTCAATCCAGAAGCCGCGATGGGTCAGGCCGTGACGTAGTACCTCGTGCGGAAATGACCAGGCCCGGTCGCCGTCGATGAGCCGTAGAACTTGGGTCCACCGGACGACAGGTAGGTACCCCACCTGTCATCGTGCAACGAACGACTCTGCCGTTTTAGCGGAGGAAACACCGCGTCGTGGTCTCGTGTATGATAGCAGAACACAAAAGCAGAAAAGAATTGTCCCCTTCGCCGTTACGGTATCTCCAGCGGCGCGACGTAAACGGACGTTGAGCGGTTTTCGTCCGCGTGGATCGGAAATGCGTCTGACACCCTCTCCAGCGGCGCAACGCAAAGTGACGGGGCCGTCCGCGGAGACGCAAACCTGCCGCAAATATGCGCCAGGTTTGCGTCTCTGCGGACGCTCGCGCAAAGTGTTCGCTCGCTTTCCCACCGGGCCCGCCTGGCAACGAGTTTGCATTGAGGGCATCGCTTCGGCAGTCAGCGCTTCCGCGTCTGCGCCGCAGCCTTCGCCATCAATGGCGCTGCCTGTTCTGCACGCGCACTGGCGGGCGGCGGTTGGGCTTCTGCGCCGTCTTCAATGACATTGTATCCCGCACGCGGCCGCCCTTAAAAGACCGCCGGCTGCGTTCCTCCTTTCCCCACACCTCCACTCGCACCACCACCACCGCAGCGCCATGGGGAAGAAGAACGACTTCGAGGCCTTCGGCAGCGGCAGCAAGAGGGTGCCGCTCCCCGTCACGCTGGGGAGGCTCATGCACGGCAAATGGATGTCGTGCGAGGGCTGGTCGGGCGTGCTATCGCTCGGCGGCTCGGCTCGCCGCCGGTGCCCATCCCTCCCGTTCCTGCGCGCGAGCCTGATCGGACCGCGGAGATCCGGCGAAGGAGGCGGTACCTGCCGCCGGACCTCCGCGCCGATCTGGCGTACGCCATCGACTCCGACAGCTGGCGTACGTATCTGACAACCGAGACGGATAAGAGAAGAAGGGCGGGCTTCATGGGCGACACGGATTTTTCCTTCGGGGCTGCACCGCCGACTCGTCCACGAAGACAGGAGGCACCGAGGCGTCGTCAACAGGCGGCGACGCGCGCGCAGCACAACGACGACGACGACTGATACGTCTCCGACGTATCGATAATTTCTTATGTTCCATGCCATATTATTGATGATATCTACATGTTTTATACACATTATATGTTGTATTTATGCATTTTTCGGCACTAACCTATTAACGAGATGCCGAAGAGCCAGTTGTTGTTTTCTGCTGTTTTTGGTTTCAGAAATCCTAGTAAGAAAATATTCTCGGAATTGGACGAAATCAACGCCCAGGGTCCTATTTTTGCACGAAGCTTCCAGAATACCGAGGGGGAAATGAAGTGGGGCCACGAGGCGCCGCCACAGCAGGGCGGCGCGGCCCAGGAGCTGGCCGCGCGGCCCTGGCGTGTGGGGCCCTCGTGTGCCCCCCGCGTTGCCCTTCCGCCTACTTAAAGCCTTCGTCGCGACACCCCCAGTACCGAGAGCCACGATACGGAAAACCTTACTGAGACGCCGCCGCCGCCAATCCCATCTCGGGGGATTCTGGAGATCGCCTCCGGCACCCCGCCGGAGAGGGGAATCATCTCCGGATGACTCTTCACCGCCATGGTCGCCTCCGGAGTGATGAGTGAGTAGTTCACCCCTGGACTATGGGTCCATAGCAGTAGCTAGATGGTTGTCTTCTCCTCATGTGCTTCATTGTCCGATCTTGTGAGCTGCCTAACATGATCAAGATCATCTATCTGTAATTCTATATGTTGTGTTTGTCGGGATCCGATGGATAGAGCATACTATGTTATGTTGATTATCAATCTATTACCTATGTGTTGTTTATGATCTTGCATGCTCTCCGTTATTAGTAGAGGCTCGGCCAAGTTTTTGCTCTTAACTCCAAGAGGGAGTATTTATGCTCGATAGTGGGTTCATGCCTCCATTAAATCGGGACGATGGACGAAAGTTCTAAGGTTGTGGATGTGTTGTTGCCACTAGGGATAAAAAATTGATGCTATGTCTAAGGATGTAGTTATTGATTACATTACTCACCATACTTAATGCAATTGTCTGTTGTTTACAACTTAATACTGGAATGGGTTCGGATGATAACCTGAAGGTGGACTTTTTAGGCATAGATGCATGCTGGATAGCGGTATATGTACTTTGTCGTAATGCCCAATTAAATCTCACTATACTCATCATATCATGTATGTGCATGGTCATGCCCTCTCTATTTGTCAATTGCCCGACTGTAATTTGTTCACCCAACATGCTATTTATCTTATGGGAGAGACACCTCTAGTGAACTGTGGACCCCGGTCCATTATTTTGCATCGAATACAATCTATCGCAATACTTGTTCTACTCGTTTTCTGCAAATAATCATCATCCACACTATACATCTAATCCTTTGTTACGGCAAGCCGGTGAGATTGACAACCTCACTCGTTTCGTTGGGGCAAAGTACTTTGGTTGTGTTGTGCGGGTTCCACGTTGGCGCCGGAATCGCCGGTGTTGCGCCGCACTACATCCCGCCGCCATCAACCTTCAACGTGCTTCTTGACTCCTACTGGTTCGATTAAACCTTGGTTTCTTACTGAGGGAAACTTGCTACTGTGCGCATCACACCTTCCTCTTGGGGTTCCCAACGGACGTGTCGACTACACGCATCATGCAAATTTCTGGCGCCGTTGCCGGGGAGATCAAGACACGCTGCAAGGGGAGTCTCCACAATCCAATCTATTTACTTTGTTTTTGTCTTGCTTTATTTTATTTACTACTTTGTTTGCTGCATTATATCAAAACACACAAAAAATTAGTCGCTAGCTTTACTTTATTCACTATCTTGTTCTCTATATCAAAAACACAAAAAAATAGCTACTTGCATTTTACTTTTGTTACCATGTCTAGTTCTGCACCTGTTACTTCTTCACCTGAGAAATTAGTCTTCACTTTTAAACAAGGGGATGAGGAGAGTTTTAAAGATGATTGGTCCAGATTTTTACTTTTTATCGTAAAACTGAACCTCAAATGACTCTAAGTTTGCTCCTTAGTAATTTTTATTTTGGTCTTATGATTCGCTATAGATATGCCTTGGATGCTGTAGTGGGAGGAGATTTCCTTCATTGCAATGGGGATCAAGCTTTTAATGCCATAAAGAAGTTTGTTGCGTGATGTCTACGGGAGCTTCTATTCTTGTAGACAGTGTTGGGCCTCCAAGAGCAGAGGTTTGTAGAACAGCAGCAAGTTTCCCTTAAGTGGATCACCCAAGGTTTATCGAACTCAGGGAGAAAGAGGTCAAAGATATCCCTCTCATGCAACCCTGCAACCACAAAGCAAGAAGTCTCTTGTGTCCCCAACACACCTAATAGGTGTACTAGTTCGGCGAAGAGATAGTGAAATACAGGTGGTATGAATAAGTATGAGCAGTAGCAACGGTGCCGTAAAATAGCTTGTTGGCGTGTAGTTGATGGTGGTAATATGGTAGCGAGTAGTAACGCGATAAAACGAGTAAACAAGCAGACGATAGCGATATTTAGGAACAAGGCCTAGGGATTACACTTTCACTAGTGGACACTCTCAACTTTGATCACATAACAGAATAGATAAATGCATACTCTACACTCTTGTTGGATGATGAACACATTGCGTAGGATTACACGAACCCTCAATGCCGGAGTTAACAAGCTCCACAATTCAATGTTCATATTTAAATAACCTTAGAGTGCATGAAAGATCAATTCGACTAAACCAAGTACTAACATAGTATGCACACTGTCACCTTCACACTATGTAGGAGGAATAGATCACATCAATACCATCATAGCAATAGTTAACTTCATAATCTACAAGAGATCATAATCATAGCTTACACCAAGTACTAACATGGATGCACACACTGTCACCATTACACCGTGCAGGAGGAATAAAACTACTTTAATAACATTGCTAGAGTAGCACACAGATAAATTGTGATACAAAACACATTGCAATCATAAAGAGATATAAATAAGCACTTCACTATGCTCTTCATAACAGTGAATAAGTATTCCGTGAAATATAGCCTAAGAGACCCACACGGTGCACACACTCGTCACCTTTACACACGTGGGACAAGGAGTCTCCGGAGATCACATAAGTAAAACTCACTTGACTAGCATAATGACATCTAGATTACAAGCATCATCATATGAATCTCAATCATGTAAGGCAGCTCATGAGATTATTGTATTGAAGTACATAGGAGAGAGATGAACCACATAGCTACCGGTACAGCCCCGAGCCTCGATGGAGAACCACTCCCTCCTCATGGGAGCAGCAGCGGTGATGAAGATGGCGGTGGAGATGGCAGCGGTGTCGATGGAGAAGCCTTCCGGGGGCACTTTCCCGTTCCGGCAGGGTGCCGGAACAGAGACTCCTGTCCCCGGATCTTGGCTTCGCGATGGCGGCGGCTGCGGAAGGTTTCACGTGGGTTTCGTCCTTCGACATAGGGTTTTCGCGACGGAGGCTTTAAATAGGCGGAAGGGCAGCCTCGGAGGGGGCTCGGGGCCACCACACCATAGGGCGGCGCGGCCCCCTCCGGCCGCGCCGGGGTGTGGTGTGGGGCCCCCGGGGCTTCCTCCGGCGGCTCTCGGGTGTTCCGGATGGTTCCGGGAAAAATAGGAACCTGGGTCTTGATTTCGTCCGATTTCGAGAATATTTCGTTACTAGGATTTCTGAAACCAAAAACAGCAGAAAACAGGAACTGGCACTTCGGCATCTTGTTAATAGGTTAGTTCCAGAAAACGCATAAATATGACATAAAGTGTGCATATAACATGTAGAAATCATCAATAATGTGGCATGGAACATAAGAAATTATCGATACGTCGGAGACGTATCAGCATCCCCAAGCTTAGTTCTGCTCGTCCCGAGCAGGTAAAACGATAACAAAGATAATTTCTGGAGTGACATGCCATCATAAACTTGATCATATTGTTTGTAAACATATGTAATGAATGCAGCGATCAAAATAATGGTAATGACATGAGTAAACAAGTGAACCATAAAGCAAAGACTTTTCATGAATAGTACTTCAAGACAAGCATCAATAAGTCTTGCATAAGAGTTAACTCATAAAGCAATAAATCAAAGTAAAGGTATTGAAGCAACACAATGGAAGATTAAGTTTCAGCGGTTGCTTTCAACTTGTAACATGTATATCTCATGGATAATTGTCAACATAGAGTAATATAACAAGTACAATATGCAAGTATGTAGGAATCAATGCACAGTTCACACAAGTGTTTGCTTCTTGAGATGGAGAGAGATAGGTGAACTGACTCAACATAAAAGTAAAAAGAATGGTCCTTCAAAGAGGGGAGCATCGATTGCTATATTTGTGCTAGAGCTTTTATTTTGAAAACATGAAACAATTTTGTCAACGGTAGTAATAAAGCATATGAGTTATGAAAATTATATCTTACAAGTTGCAAGCCTCATGCATAGTATACTAATAGTGCCCGCACCTTATCCTAATTAGCTTGGACTACCGGATCATCGCAATGCACATGTTTTAACCAAGTGTCACAATGGGGTACCTCCATGCCGCTCTGTACAAAGGTCTAAGGAGAAAGCTCGCATTTTGGATTTCTCGCTTTTGATTATTCTCAACTTAGACATCCATACCGGGACAACATGGACAACAGATAATGGACTCCTCTTTAATGCATAAGCATGTGACAACAATTATTATTCTCATATGAGATTGAGGATATATCTCCAAAACTGAAACTTCCACCATGAATCATAGCTTTAGTTAGCGGCCCAATGTTCTTCTCTAACAATATGCATGCTCCAACCATTAAGGTGGTAGATCTCTCTTACTTCAGACAAGACGGACATGCATAGCAACTCACATGATATTCAACAAAGAATAGTTGATGGCATCCCCAGAAGCATGGTTATCGCACAACAAGCAACTCAATAAGAGATAAAGTGGATAAGTACATATTCAATACCACAATAGTTTTTAAGCTATTTGTCCCATGAGCTATATATTGCAAAGGTGAATGATGGAATTTTAAAGGTAGCACTCAAGAAATTTACTTTGGAATGGCGGAGAAATACCATGTAGTAGGTAGGTATGGTGGACACAAATGTCATAGTGGTTGGCTCAAGGATTTTGGATGCATGAGAAGTATTCCCTCTCGATACAAGGCTTAGGCTAGCAAGGTTGTTTGAAACAAACACAAGGATGAACGGTGCAGCAAAACTCACATAAAAGACATATTGTAAACATTATAAGACTCCACACCGTCTTCCTTGTTGTTCAAAACTCGATACTAGATATTATCTAGACTCTAGAGAAACCAAATATGCAAACCAAATTAGCAAGCTCTAAGTGTTTATTCATTAATAGGTGCAAAGTATATGATGCAAGAGCTTAAACATGAGCACAACAATTGCCAAGTATTAAATTATTCAAGACATTTTAGAATTACTACATGTATCATTTTCCAATTCCAACCATATAACAATTTAACGAAGAAGAAACTTCGCCATGAATAATATGAGTAGAGCCTAAGGACATACTTGTCCATATGCTACAACGGAGCGTGTCTCTCTCCCACAAAGTGAATGCTAGGATCCATTTTATTCAAACAAAACAAAAACAAAAACAAACCGACGCTCCAAGCAAAGTGCATAAGATGTGACGGAATAAAAATATAGTTTCAGGGGAGGAACCTGATAATGTTGTCGATGAAGAAGGGGATGCCTTGGGCATCCCCAAGCTTAGACGCTTGAGTCTTCTTAGAATATGCAGGGGTGAACCACCGGGGCATCCCCAAGCTTAGAGCTTTCACTCTCCTTGATCATATTGCATCATACTCCTCTCTTGATCCTTGAAAACTTCCTCCACACCAAACTCGAAACAACTCATTAGAGGGTTAGTGCACAATAAAAATTCACATGTTCAGAGGTGACACAATCATTCTTAACACTTCGGACATTGCATAAAGCTACTTGGACATTAATGGATCAAAGAAATTCATCCAACATAGCAAAAGAGGCAATGCGAAATAAAAGGCAGAATCTGTCAAAACAGAACAGTCCGTAAAGATGGATTTTATTAGGCCACCAGACTTGCTCAAATGAAAATTCCCAAATTGAATGAAAGTTGCGTACATATCTGAGGATCATGCACGTAAATTGGCTTAATTTTCTGAGCTACCTACAGGGAGATAGACCCAGATTCGTGACATCAAAGAAATCTGGAACTGCGCAGTAATCCAAATCTAGTACTTACTTTACTATCAAAGACTTTACTTGGCACAACAAAACTCAAAACTAAGATAAGGAGAGGTTTCTACAGTAGTAAACAACTTCCAAGACACAAATATAAAATAAAATACTGTAGCAAAATAACACATGGGTTATCTCCCAAGAAGTTCTTTCTTTATAGCCATTAAGATGGGCTCAACAGTTTTAATGATGCACTCGCAAGAAATAGTAGTTGAAGCAAAAGAGAGCATCAAAAGGCAAATTCAAAACAACTTTAAGTCTAACATGCTTCCTATGCATAGGAATCTTGTAAATAAACAAGTTCATGAAGAGCAAAGTAACAAGCATAGGAAGATAGAACAAGTGTAGCTTCAAAAATTTCAGCACATAGAGAGGTGTTTTAGTAACATGAAAATTTCTACAACCATATTTTCCTCTCTCATAATAACTTTCAGTAGCATCATGAGCAAACTCAACAATATAACTATCACATAAAGCATTCTTATCATGAGTCTCATGCATAAAATTATTACTCTCCACGTAAGCATAATCAATTTTATTAGTTGTAGTGGGAGCAAATTCAACAAAGTAGCTATCATTATTATTCTCATCAAGTGTAGGAGGCATAGTATAATCACAACAAAATTTACTCTCCATAGTAGGTTGTACCAAAAAACCACTATTATAATCATCATAAATAGGAGGCGAAGTATCATCAAAGAAAATTTTCTCCTAAATGCTTGGGGGACTAAAAAGATCATGAAAACCAGCTTCCCCAAGCTTAGAACTTTCTATATCATTATCAACAATGGTGTTCAAAGCGTTCATACTAATATTACTACCGAGCATGCAAATAAGATTTCATAGGTTTTTTAATTTTCGCATCAAACAATCCATGTTTTAAATCGGGAAATAGAATAAGAAGCTCATTGTTGTCCATTATGCCAAACTAGTGTAAACAAGAAACAAAAAGATGCAATTGCAGGATCTAAAGGAAATAGCTTCGAGCACAAACACAATGGCGCCAGAAAAGTACTGTTACCTAGAACAAGAGTATGAGTGCCTTTTACCGTTCCTCCCCGGCAACGGCGCCAGAAAAGTGCTTGATGTCTACGTGAGCTTCTATTCTTGTAGACAGTGTTGGGCCTCCAAGAGCAGAGGTTTGTAGAACAGCAGCAAGTTTCCCTTAAGTGGATCACCCAAGGTTTATCGAACTCAGGGAGGAAGAGGTCAAATATATCCCTCTCATGCAACCACTGCAACCACAAAGCAAGAAGTCTCTTGTGTCCCCAACACACCTAATAGGTGTACTAGTTCGGCGAAGAGATAGTGAAATACGAGGTGGTGTGAATAAGTATGAGCGGTAGCAACGGTGCCGGAAAATAGCTTGTCTGGCGTGTAGTTGATGGTGGTAATATGGTAGCGGTAGTAACGCAGAGTATAACGAGTAAACAAGCAGCGATAGCGATATTTAGGAACAAGGCCTAGGGATTACACTTTCACTAGTGGACACTCTCAACTTTGATCACATAACGAGAATATATAAATGCATACTCTACACTCTTGTTGGATGATGAACACATTGCGTAGGATTACACGAACCCTCAATGCCGGAGTTAACAAGCTCCACAATTCAATGTTCATATTTAAATAACCTTAGAGTGCATGAAAGATCAATTCGACTAAACCAAGTACTAACATAGTATGCACACTCGTCACCTTCACACTATGTAGGAGGAATAGATCACATCAATACCATCATAGCAATAGTTAACTTCATAATCTACAAGAGATCATAATCATAGCTTACGCCAAGTACTAACACGGATGCACACACTTGTCACCATTACACCGTGCGGGAGGAATAAAACTACTTTAATAACATTGCTAGAGTAGCAAATAGATAAATTGTGATACAAAACACATTGCAATCATAAAGAGATACAAATAAGCACTTCACTATGCTCTTCATAACGGTGAATAAGTATTCCGTGAAATATAGCCTAAGAGACCCACACGGTGCACACACTTGTCACCTTTACACACGTGGGACAAGGAGTCTCACGGAGATCACATAAGTAAAACTCACTTGACTAGCATAATGACATCTAGATTACAAGCATCATCATATGAATCTCAATCATGTAAGGCAGCTCATGAGATTATTGTACTTGAAGTACATAGGAGAGAGATGAACCACATAGCTACCGGTACAGCCCCGAGCCTCGATGGAGAACTACTCCCTCCTCATGGGAGCGGCGGCGGTGATGAAGATGGCGGTGGAGATGGCAGCGGTGTCGATGGAGAAGCCTTCGGGGGCACTTCCCCGTTCCGACGAGGGTGCGGGAACGAGAGACTCCTGTCCCCCGGATCTTGGCTTCGCGATGGCGGCGGCTCCGGAAGGTTTCGTGGGTTTCGTCCTTCGTCATAGGGTTTTCGCGACGGAGGCTTTAAATAGGCGGAAGGGCAGCCTCGGAGGGGGCACGGGGCCACCACACCATAGGGCGGCGCGGCCCCCTCCGGCCGCGCCGGGTGTGGTGTGGGGCCCCCGGGGCTTCCCTCCGGCGGCTCTCGGGTGTTCCGGATGGTTCCGGGAAAAATAGGAACTCGGGTCTTGATTTCGTCCGATTCGAGAATATTTCGTTACTAGGATTTACGAAACCAAAAACAGCGAGAAAACGAGGACGGCACTTCGGCATCTTGTTAATAGGTTAGTTCCAGAAAACGCATAAATATGACATAAAGTGTGCATATAACATGTAGAAATCATCAATAATGTGGCATGGAACATAAGAAATTATCGATACGTCGGAGACGTATCATTGTGTCACATGATTCTGCTAATAACTTTGATTCAGCCCTTATTAGCATCTATAATAGATTAAACACTCTTGAGACAAGTGCATCTCGCTTGAATGAAAATTATACATATGTTCGTAACCGTCTTGATCAAGTTTTAGTGAACTCGAACCTTCATTATGGGATCCTACTATTAAAATTGTTACCGGTGACCAAACTCTTCATGCCAATTGTGATATTATGTCTGAATTTTGCCTAATGCCTACGAGTATTCATAAATCTTTGCAACTTTGGGGATTCATTGAAGGGGCAGAAGGAATAACTCTTATTGATAACTCTGTTATAATTCCTAAAGGAATAGCTGCGGGTGTGCATACAACCATTCTTGGGAGAACAATATCCATTGATTATCTTGTTATTGAATGTGCGAGGAACAGGACAAGTCACACTCGGAAGATCCCTGCTTGAAACTATTGGGAGCGAGTCATAGATATGGGAGAAGGCACCCTAAAATTCACCTCTACCCCAGGGGGTAGACATATATTCCCTAAATCAAAGAGTAAGAAAAAGAACAAGAAAGGTAAGGGTAAAGCCCAAGGTAATGTCGATATTCCATCTCTTGATAATACTTGATATACACTTTCTGCGCCTAGCAAAGAAAAGCGCTTATGGGAGATGTTGGGGGGATGACCCCCGGTATGCCGAAGGCATGC
>NC_061514.1:945880-1020521 GCF_022539505.1 Lolium rigidum | reverse complement strand
ATACGAACATCAAACCGGTATCTTGATGGCTCAAACCATCCGGTTTAGCATGCCTTTGGCATACCGGGGGTCATCCCCCCAACAGAGAGGCTATGTGTAAGGGTACATTGCCCCTATGTATGGTTTTGGTAATTAATGATAACCCCTATGGACTAATGTTTTCATTGAGTTTATATGTAGGAATATTCCATAGGTTCTACTTGTATTCCATGTGTTGGATTCAAGTATGGATGCCATGTAAATAAAGATACATCTTGTGTGTTGGCATCAAGATCATCGATTTGAAGATATATATGTGATATGATCAAGAAGAAGAAATGAAGATGGAGTTCTTATGTGGAACTCAATATTAGCCATGCTCTATCTTATGAGAGTATGAGAAGGTACAAGGTTAAGTCGGGCAAGTTCAAGATGAGCATCTCAAGTGGATCACATGCTTGAAGCTTGCCGTCCATTTGGTGATAATGTACATGTGAAGATGTGCATCAATAGAGCTTTCCCATCATGATGTATGGGGGAGCATTTGTGAGTCTTCACGAAGCGACGATGATCAAGTGAGGCATTCCGGCTTGAGTGGAGCTTGAAGAACTATCATCAAGATCAAGCGGGATGCGCAAGGCAAAGGTATGGCCTTGCTAGGTTTTCCTTTTACCGGTCTCAAGGTGGTTGTTGGGAGACCGGATTATAGGATAGATAGCCGCACTATCAAGAGGGGCTTTCGGTTGGGTAACTTGATCGCATCGTCTTAGGGAGCTCAATCCTTTGCATATTTTGCATATCCCTATTGCTTCTTGGTGTTTCTCTGTGTAGGTTCTTGAGCTTGTTGCTAGCTTTACAACAAGCCCAAGTTCATCGAAAACGGAATCCGCATGCATCTTCTATTGCGTTTTCGAGTTTGGACGTCTTCACCGTTTCTTGACGGTGGGAGACTCCCTCTCTAAAATCATCTAAAATGTTCTGTGAGGAGTCTCCATATTTCGTGTCAATCGGGGTCCGGACACAAAAGTTATCACAGTTTTTGTATAACATGTTTTCCTGCTCACCCGGTCAGGGACCCGGTCGGACAGGCCCATGCGCTCGGCCGGTTCCGGTCTGCCGCCGGTCGGCCGGCCTACGAGCCGGGCTGGCTCGGCGTGCCGTCCGGTCGGCCAGGCGCCAACCGGGCGCCAACCGGATGACCTCCTGGACGGCACAAAGTGACCCCGGTCGGGGTTCGGCCTACCGACCGGTTTGGACCGGGCTGGTCCGGCTCGTGGCCCGGTCCGACCGGGCCATGGACCGGACGGCCCGGCCCCAGGCCCGGTTGACCGGCCTCCTCGACGGTTGACTCAGCCCAACATTTCCCCAACGGTTATATTTGCTCTTGGGCTATAAATAGCCTTTCTTCCACCTTGGGCTGAGTTAGTTCTTCTATTCTCTCACCTCCATTGTTGCCTTTGAAGAACTTGCTCTCTCTCTCTTGTCTCCCCCATGATTCTTGCTCATTTTTGAGGGATCTAAGAGAGGAGATCTAGATCTACACTTCCACCAATTCATTTCTCCTCTAAGTGAGGGGAACTCTTGGGATCTAGATCTTGGAGTCTTTTGTTGACTTTCCCCATTGTTCTTCCCCTCCAATCGCATCTTAGCATTTGTTGCTTGGGTGGGATTTGAGAGTGAAGGACTTGAACACCTCTAGTGTTCTTGCTTTGCATCATTGCATAGTGTTGAGCTCTCCACCACGATTAGTTCGAGTGAGAGACCGTGAGCTTGTTACTCTTGGAGGGAAATCTCCTAGTTGGCTTGGCGGTTGGTGCTCCGGTGATCTCTTCAAGAAGATTGTGAAGAGGCCCGGGCTTCTCCTTCGTGGAGCTTGTGAAGTGGTTGTGGAGCTTGCCATCTCCGGAGTGGAGGAAAAGCTAACCATAAGGAAAGGGCCATTATCCTTCGTGGGTGTGGTTCGGAGAATAGGGTGAGCCTTCGTGGCGCGGGAATCCTTCGTGGGACCTCCACTCCTCCAAACGTGACGTACCTTCTTGCAAAGGAAGGGAACACGGGAATACATACTCGTCTCCGCGTGCCTCGGTTATTTCTATACCCGAGCTCTCTTTCCTTGTGATAGCCATCGTGCTTGAAGTACATATAGCTTGCTATCACTTGTGGTACATATATCTTGTGCCTATCTTGCTTAGCTCTTGTTGCCATTGTTACACTTAGTTGAGCTTAGCATATTTAGGGTTTGTGCTTGTAAACTAAACGATAGTTTAATTCCGCATTCTTACAAGACAAATCCGCAAGAGTTTGTAATTGCCTATTCACCCCCCCCTCTAGGCGACATCTCGATCTTTCACTATGACACCACGCCGACCACTCCAGGGACTCCCGCCGCTTGCTCCTCGCCATCCTCATGGCCAAACAAGCATGCCATCACCACCGCAACACCAGCGCGGTTCACCTCCCGGGGCCGCTGCCTCGACATCCACAGTCTCACACAAGCAGCGTGGCAGATGCCACCACGACACCTACCTCGAAACTAGCAAACGAGGGTAGTCCAACCAAACAGTCCATGGAGAGAGCGGAAAGTCAACTCCGCAGCTCCTCTCGCGAACTGCCAGGCGGTTACCGGATCTAGACCCGCTAGCCTGAATCCAGCACCTCAGTCACACCATGACCAATGGGTGGGAGTCCCTGGAACCACGTGCATAGCAGGGCTCACCCAACCCAAATCGGCTAGCAAAATTTCACCATCCTAAAAGAGTTTACACACTGTATAGGGATCTTACTGGTTCAACTCTCGGAAGTGACGGATTACAAAGTGATATACTACTACTACCTACTACCTCTATCCATAGAAATACTACTGTATATCTTTTTATGAAAGGAGAAAGTATATAACAGTGGTGACCTAGATCGATGAGGAACCATACCGCGGGCGCGGGAGCTTCTGTCCCGCATCTAGAGGCGACGGATCTCGCTTCAATCGTCAGAAATTTACCTTCATATAAATTTGGATCACGACAGCCTGCAGATGTTGACAACGAATCAGCCGTATCTTTGTACGTACGCGAATACGCGATGCCCGCGAAAGGAACAGGTAACCGCCGGACGGGCACGGGCTGCTGCATGCCGTGGGAGCACGCATGGGCATGATAAGCCTAGCTACCATTGCTTTCTGGCTGCTACTACTGTATCATACGTACAGCCAGCCGTATGCTGGGCTGAATTGAAGAGCTTGGGCAAGCAGTGATGGTGATTCTGCGGCTGCTATACTGTGCACCAGTACAAATTGTGATAGCTCGCTTTGGGAGGTCGACGGAGACGGGTCAGTGGTAACAAGTACGAATCCAACACTTGCCAGTACATTAAGCTAGGCAGATGCAGAGATATTACTGCCACCATTTACACAGAGGTTACTGCTGCAACACACCAGGTAGTAGCTAGTATACTAGCCCCATGCTACTACACATCACAACAGAGTGCCAGTCGCGCGCAGCGCTTCACGTGATCGATGCACATGCGCTGCGGCCTGCGGGCATCTAAATTCTAAATCGATCGGTCCTGCTAACTAACTAGTCGATCAGCTAGCTAATATCTACTCCTCCTTAGATTGATTTATTAAGCTAGAAGAAGAGCACAGCACCATTGTCAGCCGGCCAAGAAGAACCGAAGAACTCGACCTGATTGATCGATCACTCCGTACGCACGCCAGTCGGTGGATGGGCATCGGGGCAGGAGGCAGCCAGCTGATGGAGGAGCTAGCTGTAGAGGGTGACGAGCCGGCGGAGGCACCTGGAGCAGGAGTACTTGCGCTTGTTCTTGAGGCACAGCGGCAGGCACAGGATGCGCCGCTCGCTCTCCACGTCGGTGGCCACCACCGGACCACCGCAGCACGGGCACGCCCCCGGCGCCTTCCTCGTGCCCACCACCCGCTCCTCCTCCGCGCCGCACAGCACCTTCACCGCGCCGCCCACCCGACCCACCGCCATTGCCGCCATGCCTCCCTCCGAAACAGCAAAGGTACCGGCCGGCTGTGTCGAGAGGAAGATAGGGGGAGGGAGGAATCGAGGGAGAGGTGGGAACTTTTGGTTTGGGAAGCTTGGAACTTTTGGGGATTGCGAGTGTGGCCGGTGCCCGGCCGGTTGCGGCCAAATATATAGCGGACGATCGAGGGCGCCGGCAGGCAGGATCGTGCTGAGACCGCTAAGCGCGCGTGCGGTTGCGACAGATGTCGGTATCCGTTTGGGGTTTTTCCAAGCTGCCTACGTCTCGATGGGCGGCTAGCTTGCAAGGGCCATGTGCGATGCTTCCAGTCAAAAATACTCATTCCGCCAACAAACTCACATTACAGATTAAAGAACACAATCAACTAATCAATAGTTTAATCATTTATGTGGAGGTGCTCTCTATTTTAAGCTAATTAAACATATTGCATGTGGTACCTCTTTTTCTACAGCTACCTGCAACTTTTTTGAGCACCTTCCATATGAGATAGAAATATAATCAATTTTACTAAATTAATATTAGTGAGCTTACATGTTAACAAAATATACTCCCTCCAGTTCACATTAATTAACCTAATTTTATCTAGATACAAATGTATTTAGTCACCAAATTTTTAATTATGGTCTTACATGTAAAAACGAAAAGAGTAATACACGATCATTCGCAAGTTTACTCTGCCAAAAGATCCCTACAAAATAATATGTCAAAAAATAAAAAACTACGCTGCTATATTTATACAATATGATTTTATTTGGTTATTTGACCAAAAATTGAATGATAAGATTAACTCCTGGACTGAACATTGAACACATCATGGCCTACATATTATTTAAGGAGATTTAGATTGATTTAGTTCTCTCGGCTGTCGCATGCAAGCACTGTATCTGTATATGCCGCCACTTGCCAACTAACTGTACTGGAAAATGAATACAATTTGCACGTGCCTGAGACTAGTAGTTCCAAGATACACCAACATAACGGATTGAGGGATCCTAATTTGACCCAAAAAATCTTTCAATAAAGTTCTGAAAAATAAATATCCAAGTGCATCTAGATGTCTAGTATGTACACCAAGCCACCTACACCAGAGATGGCAAAACAAGACCAAAAATGTTGAGCCACATTTTTGTGCAACCCACTATACACATAATTTTCAACAAAATTTACACGTTTATAATAACCAAATTGTATTTCTACAAAGAACTCGGAATTATTTGAAACTTTAAAGTACAATTTTAATTTTTAAAATTCTAGGCTCCGGGTTCCATATCATTGCGCGCGCCAACATACGACGGACCAAGTTCATATAGTTTGAAAACAATCAAGAAAACTGCATCGACCGGCCTCCTCTTCCTAATAAAACTAAATCACTTAAAGTTTATGTTAGCGGGCAATACTATCAAGTATCAACCATAAACTCCATGTTGAATTATCTCTTTTAGTGTGGTACTCAACTTCAATATAACTCAAGATCTGTTCAAGCCTAATGGGGGAGCCATGTTAGGGAAAATGGTGTAGCCTCCGCACTTTAAGGACCTTTTTCGTTCACAATATTTAAAATAGAAAAATTAAAAATAGGAATTTGATTGATTTTACGTCTTTACATATTAGATCCTATAGCAACTGAGAATACATAATGCAAGAATAAAGTTGTGGTTGTATGTTTACGAGGATGATTTACTCTACAAGGGATCAAACCAAGAATCCCATCATAAGAGCATCCCCACTCGTCTCCCCGACGAGACCACCGAGCGACGATTTTTCCATCCGGACGGCGAAATTCGGCCCAGTCGCGCCCGGTTCCTCGTTTTCGTCCAGATTTGGGCCTAAATCCATCCGGCGAGCCCACGCCAACCCCGGTCCCCCGGGGATCTATCGGGGAGTCCGGACGAGTGAAAAGCGGGGAAGGGCCCGATCTGTCGGCGACTCGACACACGAACCCCACCGCCAGCTCGCTCAAAATCTCCCCCACCCCTCGTATCTCTCTCGCCGCCGGCACCATCCCGCCGGCTTGTTGCCCTGATTCCGCCGTCCCTCCTTCCCCACATGCCTATATTCCGCCGTCTTTCAACGACGGCCTATCTGGCTGCTCCTCCGCCGGCCTGCTCTCCGACGACGGCCTACTCCTCGTCGTTCGCGGCTCGGGTTACCTTGACCACGCCCGTCAGGTGTTCGTCCATTTGCCTCGCCGGCCATGGACTCGGACGAAGAGGAGGAGCAGATGTCCGTCGAGCTTATGCGAGAAGAGATGGCATCCGCTGCCCAAGACGAGGGGCACATGATGATCCTCGGTTGCTTATCAAGCATGTACGCGGGGGTGGCAACTGGTCGCCGTGGTGGGTCGGCACCAAGTCGCCGGAAGTGCAAGCCGAGACAACAAATGGAGGGCTACTGCATGTTGTACGCCGATTACTTCGCCGACAATCCATTGCACGGTGAGACTGTTTACAGGCGTCGTTTCAGGATGAGCAGAAAGCTATTTCTGCAAATTGTGTATGCCATCCGAGACTTTGACCCCTACTTCAGGTGCAAAGCGGATTGCACTGGCTTGGTTGGATTTTCGTCACCGCGAAGTGCACGGTGGCTATGAGGATGCTCGGCGTATGGAGCTCCCGGTGATGGTGCAGATGACTATCTTCGGATGGCGGAGTCCACCGCCCTTGATTGTTTCTACCGGTTCTGCAGGGCCGTCATAGCAGTGTTCGGGGACTTTTACTTGAGATCACCCATTGTCGAAGACGCTCAGAGGATCCTTGCAACAAATGAAGCTAGAGGTTTTCCAGGGATGCTTGGAAGCATTGACTGCATGCATTGGAAATGGAAGAACTGTCCGTTTGCGTGGCAGGGAATGTACAAGGGTCACAAAACGGCTGCACCTGTGATACTTGAAGCAGTGGCTACCCATGATCTCTGGATTTGGCACTCTTTCTTTGGTATGCCTGGATCCAACAATGACATCAACGTCCTAAACTGCTCCCCGATCTTTTCCAAGCTTGTTGAGGGTTATGCTCCCCCGGTGAACTATGTGATCAATGGTTAGCACTACAACAAAGGATACTACCTTGCATACGGTATCTATCCAAAGTGGGAAACATTTGTGAAGACTATCTCGAAACCTAGCACCCCCAAACTTTGCGAGTTTGTCAAAAAACAAGAAGCTTGCCGAAAAGACGTCGAGCGTGCATTTGGTGTCCTCCAGCAGAGATTTCCTGTCGTCCGGTTCCCCGCTATGACTTGGTCCAAAGATCAGATGTGGGAGGTGATGAACTGTTGTGTGTGCTTACACAATATGATTATTGAAAATGAGCGAAAACATACGGTTCCTCTAGCTGAGCAAGAAGCACCATATGAGAGAGAGGTTCCTCTTGCACAGCCTAATCACCAGGTGCCGACATCATGGGCCGCCTTCATTGCTATGCGCCAGGAGATTCGAGACTCTACAATGCATCAACAGCTGCAAGATGATCTGGTGGAGCAAATATGGACGCTCTGAGGCAACGCCAACGCCGACGCCAACTAGTCTGTCTTAATTTGTTTCAAAACTTGTGAAATTGTGTGCTTCATTTGTTTCAGCACTTGTTAAACATTGTACTGATTATCGCCGAATTTGTTTCAGCAATTTTCTGACTCTTGTTCGCCGAACTTGTTAAATTTTATGTCGAATTTGTTTGAAATATGTCGTTGGGGGTTTCCTGCCGGGGGGACGGCTGGAACTTCGGCGCTCCCCAGGCCAAATTTTCCTCCAATCCGGACGAAAATTTCGCCGGATTTGGGCGTGGGGAGCGCCAACGAGTGGAGATGCTCTAACAAAATATATTCTTCAATAATAGGCGAGTGACATTGAGTTGTCTATGGTGACTTTACGGATCTTAAGAGCATCTCCAACGGATGCGCAATAATATGGCACTGCAAAACCAATTTAGCACGCGTTGCGCTGCAAACGCTGAGCGCGCGCTGTGCCGAAATCCCCTCAACCAGAGGCGCTATTTCCCAGCGCGGGTGGCTTGCTGGAAAAGCGCCCGCGGCGGAAGCACTAATTACAGCGCCAGAAACATATTTTAATAGAACATAGTCTAAATAGAAGATCTAAAAACATTGAAAATACAATTAAAATAACTAATTAAACGACTAGTCTACTCGTCGTCAGAGGTTGTCTCAGTCCAGACGTCATCCCAGCGAGGGTCATCGAAGGCCCAAGCCATAGTCGGGTTGTCGAGCTCGTACTTGGCGATGGCCCGACGGCGGCGCCTGTCTGACCTACGCTGCGTCCTAAGGTCGACGAAGAAGGCCTCCGTGTTGACGACGTCGCTGGGGAACTGCGCCCTCCACTGGCGCATCAGCTCCTCGTCGCGCTCGGCGATGGCGATCCGGCGCTGCGCCTGGCGGTGGCGGCGACGGTCCTCCTTGTTGACGAGGCTCGGCGCGGGCGCTAGGATCTCCGCCTCCTCCAGCGACTCGATGTCCTGGAAGTTGAGGTCGCGCTGTGGCCGCCGGAATCGCCACGCGGCGGCGTCGTAAGCGCGCGCCGCAAGCTCCGGCGTGTTGTAGGTGTTGAGGGTGAGGTGGAAGCCACCGACGCGAAGCTCCGCGTAGAACGTACCATTCGGACGCGCTCGGACGACGCGGCGGCGCGGCGGCATCCCGGCGATGAAGGAGCGGAGGCAGCGGCGACGAAGGAGAGCGACGGCGACGCGTGGCGCGAGGAAGCGGCGTGGCATGGTGAGGTGAAGTGGCAGGTGAAACATTCTGTGGTGGTTTGTTGCGCACGCACGCGGCACTTTATAGCGCGCGCGAAGCGACGCGGCAACTTTGGCACTCGGGATACCGCAATAGCACGCGTGGGAAAACCCGCGTCGGTTTGGCGCGTCCGCCTGAGGAACACGGGAGGGTTCGCGCACGACAAATAACTGTTAAAACGCGATGGCGCACCGCGCGCCTGTTGGAGATGCTCTAAAACTCCTCAACTTTGTTCGTCAGTAGGCGCTGTGTTAGTATGTATCTTAGCGGCAGTATGCTTATGCACATGTACCTTGTACTCGCATTAACCGAAAATACATGAATGTAGAATTAATGTTGTTTGTGGCAAAGAAATTCAATTAGGCTGTCGGGTGTATATGTCCCCTCTACCAAAGAATCATATTTCGAAGTATTGGTCGTTATGCAAAAGATCAAGGATGAAGGGTAGGACTGGGTCCTTGCCGGCGCTAAGAATCTGGCGGATCTTATAGGCTGATCGTGCTTGTACCCTTAGGGGCGGGTTCTTCTTTTCCCGCCTTCTTTCTTTTTCTTTTTGGCTCTTGCCACCCCCTGTTTACTTCTCCTATATTAATATAAGGCAAAGATTTTTTTGCCCGTTTCAAAAAAAAAGTATTAAATTTTTTGATTAAAAACTCTACATGTAAATCTCCATAATATATGTGCGTTCGTCAAGTTTCACGGAAAATCAATATATTTTGTATTCTATGTAAAAAAAGAGATAATCTACCTTGTGAAACACATTATTTTTAGCACTAAATTATATATTTTTTCTTTACAAATGTCACATGACAAGTCGTTTTTTTTCATGAAACAACTTTGTGAGAACGTAGCGTGAAGATGTACGTGCAAATTTTTTGTTTTAATTTTTTGAAATTTTAAAATGTGTGTAAGATACATTTTGTAATAGAGGGAACATATGCTCCCATGTTTCAAAACACCAAAACGCAAGTATTTGTTACAAGGTACGCTGCAATAGAAATATGCACGCGAGATACGACTCTGTAAAGACCTTCTTTTATGATAGCGTGCGCAAAATAGAGCGTACAAAAATTCATCGAAAATCATATATAATGAACGTTCGATGTGTTGAGTTGCATTGCAGCCTTGCGCCACTCGAATTGTTTGTGACCATGTGTGCGATCGTGAAGTTTTGCATGACAAAGATAAACTCGGAAACAACAAGCTCATGGTCATGACGTAGTTCAGTTGTCAGTTTCATATTTTTCATTTAGAATGCCATGAAACATAACAAGCTATAGCTAAAAAAATATCCTAGGTGATACCATCCTACAAAGTTATACTGGAATTTCTTTGCACCAATGAAGTTTGTGCCAGCCATTGCAGGGACATACATAAAACATTATCGGATGGTTTTCATTCGTCGCACTACATATGCATCGAAATTCTTTTTTGCTTGTTCTCCCTATTTGTCCTGAAATTCTTTGTTTTTTGCGGTGTACTACCAACGTGTGTCCCTGCGGTACGGTTAGATTTCATGTTTGCGCGCACGCCGGTGGGCGTCATCTCATCGGCGGGGATGGGCCGACGGGACCGGCGTACGTACGGCGCAGCATGGGCAAAGCAGATCTGGCCGTTGCAGGTCTGTGAGGAGACCACATTTGACGGCTACCGTTCATTCCCGGCCACCAACCTAGGATCGGTAGGCATCACGGACTGTTTGTTTACAGAGCCGGGCTGGTCCCTCCTGTGGCAGTGTGGCGTGCCTGCACGTACGTGACACTACGACCATCACGCAGTCGCACCGGCCGCATGTGAGGGCATCTCCAGCGGCGCGACCCATTTCGGACGCTCAAAAGTGGTCGCGAACATCCGTTTGCGACGGCCCGCGGACATATTTTGTCCGCTCGTCCGTTTGCGTCTGGGTGTGCTCCCACCGAGGCGGCCCATTTTAATGAATTGCAACATAGTACAAACATTGAAAGTAGTACATAAAAATGCATAAAAACTATACAAAGTAGATCTATAAGCCTAGACTACTTGCTTCCTGACGGGCCGGCACCGTCGTTGCGTCGTCCCGTCGCCTGCTTCTCCGCCGCCTCCCGCGCGGCCGCTATGGCTCGGTGCGCCGCCGCGTCCTCTTGCAGGCACTGCTCCAGCCTCGCGTTGGCGCCCTCGTCCTTGAGCGTCTCGAAAGACTCGACGAGGGCCCGCTCGCTCCGCCGCCTTCTCCTCCGGCGTCGGCGCATCGGGGTCATCGGATGACCAAGATATCTCCGAGTCGGAGTCCTCGAGCCGCGACGACGGCCGCCAGCCTGCGCTGTTCCGGCTCGGCGTCCGGCGCCGCGTGGCCCGCCATCTCCTCCTCGTGCTTCCTTCTCCGCTTCGGCCCGGGGCCGCGGCGTCCCCGACCGGGTGGAGGAGATCGGTGCTATCTTCGGAGTCGAACTCCTCGGAGGAGCTCGACGCCGGAGGAGGTGGAGTGGGAGGTGAAGGTGGAGGTGGAGGCGCGGCGGCCCGGCCACGTCCGGCGGCGCTCATGGTGGATCCGCTCGAGGAAGCGGCGCTACGGCAGCCGGCGGCTAGGGTTTGTGGGGAGGAGATGAGATGCTCGCGCCCCGTATATATAGCGCGGAGGCGAGGACGACGGCCGCGCCACGCGTGGCATCGCCATTACTACGTGCGCGAGAGGTAGGCGACGGCCGCGAGCCACGCGAGGCATCGCCATTAACGCGGCCGCGACCGCCGAAGCGACGCCTCGGTGCCGCATGCGGCGGAGAAGACGCATCGACGCTGCGCACGCTCGCGGAAGCCGAGGCACGCCATTAACACGGCCCTGCAAAGGCTGCAGCGCGCCGCCCGGAAGTAATGCCGCGGAAGACGAAGCAGTTGTGCCGCTGCCAGCACTACAAGAGAATTGGCATGTAGAGACACTATTTTGGTCCCGTAGAGACACTTAAATTGTTCCTACATAGTTATAGAGGCACTTTCCATATTGTCTCAAAACTGTCACTACGGGCGGTGTCTCTACGTGGTAAGGACAATAGTAATAATGTCTCTACATTTTAGAAGACATAAAAGAGGCATTATATTGTGTCTCTAGAGTAAATAAATGAAAAGAAACCATGTGAAAAGTGATACTCGAACTCATGACCTTAGTGATTAAGTCTTATTTTATTAACCATCTCACCCTTTCACAAGTATATGTTGATACTTGGAACAAATTTCTAATTAGTATTATCCACCATTACCCAAACATAGAACAAATGTCTCTAGAGAACAAGCAAAATGCCTCAAACATTGTCTCTAGAAAAAAATTAAAGACATAGAACGAAGTGTCTCACGGGTTGCCTCTTGATAACTTATTTGTGACACTTTGGAGTGTCTCATTAGTTGTCTATAGAATGAAAACTGCAACCCCTTACAGAAATGTCTCAACTAACGTGTCTACATATGAGACTATTTCTGAAGTGTCTCAAAAAGTGCCACTACAACATGGAAAGTGTCTTAATGTGATTTCTAAAGAGGCAAAGTAGGAAGTGTCTCTAGTAAAATATCTCTATGGAAGGTTTTTCTTGTAGTGCAGGCGGGCCCGCGCGAGGGCCGAGCGGACACTCGGAGCGACCGCCGAGCATCCGCAGAGACGCAAACCTGGCGCATATTTGGGCCAGGTTTGCGTCTCTGCGGACGGTACGGTCACTTTGCGTCGCCCCGCTGGAACAGGCCCCAGACGCATTTCCGGTCACGGCGGACACAAACGGTCGCTCACGTCGCGCCGCTGGAGATGCCCTGATGTGCACCGTGACTGTACGATACCGTGATATATACCTGAGCTTATCCACAAATCCACTTTCATTTCTTGCATCTTCTTCTAAACCCCAAAAAAGTCTCTTTCTTTACGCCTCCATAGCTGTCCAGGGAGGTGATGAAAATATGAAATACTACCTTATACATCACATTTGAAAAAAAGAGAGTCTAAAACAGGTGATGTATAGCTCTATGGTGATGTATATTTTTTGGAGGTGCTGTATATTTTGCCCCTATGTGTTGTAGAAAAAATGTCACTACCCCGCGCGCAGCCCATACGCCACGTTTAATGTTCGTGCCAACAAGCACCACCCCATCTCTGCGAAGGCCGCCATCGATCTGTTCGCCTCCGTACACCCCCATCGTCGCTGAGTTGCTTAGGAGCTCCGCGTCGACGCACAATGCCCACCCATTTGAAGGAATCAGCGTAGGGAGCCCTAGTTCGCTGCCGTCGTTTCAAACTCCGACAACCATTGATCCGCTAGCCTCCATCCGCCCCCACCGCCGCCGAGCACACCGCCGTGCTTAGGTTGAGCTTGCGGTCCTCGTGGACCCCTTTTCGCCTCCCTCTCGCTCTGAGACGTCATCCCAACGGAAGTTCTCGTGCACCGCCGTGGAAGCTCGTCGCGGGAGCCCTCTCAGCGACAAATAGGTTGCGGTGGTGCCACTATTTGGTTCATCACGAAGCTCCATTATGAATGTGAGCTGCCACGTGTCCCTGCCCGCTCTCCTTCGTTGACAGCGTGATGAATCATAGAGCACCAGAGGTGCTGATGTTGGCCATACATTCCAGTTTTGGTCCCATGTTTTACACCATCTTTGTAAACCAAAAACTACACGGGTGATATATATCTCATTTTTTGTGATGTATACTTTTTACATTACCTCCCAATTATTTTTGGCAATGGTTTGATCTCGACTTGTAGCCATTTGCGTATGTAGCTCAATCGAGAAAGGAGAGATAGATTAATGTCTTGAGAGTGCCACACGCGACTTCTAGCCGTTTCAACAGCAAATTAGTTAAGCTGAGGAGGCACGATAAGTTTCACTGAAAAAGGATAGCCTTGACGTCGAGGGATGCATGATCTTAATTACGTAAGCACAAGCGACTCAGCGACTTGCTACTCAGAATCAGGTGGGTTTTCTTTGTATTTTCTCCCGACGGTTCTTTGCGGACTGAAGACGGCATGTCAATTTGGAATCGATATGACAACCGAACATGTTACGAGGACAAAGCTAGTTGTTAGCCAGGGCATGTGAAGTGTTAATCAGACGAGTTAGTTCTAACCACTTGTGTGAGTATATTCTTCCCCAGCATGGTATATTCAGCGGAATCTGCACTGTGACCGAGAGGCACCATTCTTACAGGCGCAGCTGGCAGACCGAAGAAGACGCAGCCACCACTGGTTCAAGATTTCAAGAACGGTGGTTGCTAGCTAGCTACTACTCCCCTTGATTAGTGAAGCGACTCACCTCCTACTACCATTATTTCTTCCTTAGGCACCTAGGGCACTGACTGAAGCAACTAGTCGAGCCAGAAGCAGATAAGCAACACAAATTCCAGTGATATTGGCTATCGATGATCCATGCATCAAATTTCTGACGACAATTGCTGGGGCCGCGAAGCTAGACGCATACAGCGAATTTCCGTTTCAGGCAAGGGGAAGACAAACGCCCGATCGAGGCCGTATCTCCCTCCCACGACCCACCTAAGAGCATCTCCAGCCGCGTCCCTCAAACCGTCCCCCAAAGAGATTTGGGGCGCGCCGGACAGAAAATGCGTTCCAGTCGCGTCTCCCAAAACCCATTTTTGTCCGGCGTGGCCCGATACGGTGTCCGGCGCCCCAAGCCCGTCCCCGTCCCACAGGGGACGCACCGGGGACGCCGGACACAACGAAAAGCGAGGCGGGGAGTGGCGGGGCCGACGCGTCAGCGGCACAGTTAATTTTAACCTAACCGTCGCCTACCTCGCGACGGAAGTTATTCGCGCGCAGTGACACACGGCGGCATCTTTGCCTTAATGGCGACGGAGGGGCAGGCGAGACGTCTCGTCGGTGCTGCGCAGCCTCCACGCGTCGCCGGCGTTCGCACGCCGCCGCCCGTTCCCGCGCGATCTTCTCGCCTCTTCTCGTCTGTTCCCGCGCTTTCTTCCCGATGCCGGCGTCTATAAAAGGTCTCCCGGCTCATCAATGGTAGCCACCACACCCCGCCGGCAACAAACATAGCTCTCGTCGCTCCACAGCCGTCTCCTCCATCACCAGTGGCAATGGCGAACCGCCCCGGCGATGGCCACTTCCCTCCACCGCCGTCTCCTCCACTTCCAGCCCGACAGCGGCGTGCGGCACTAGAGGAGGCACTCGAGGAGGAGGCCCGCCGGCGGCGTGAGGCGCAACGAGCGGCGGATCTAGCGGCGTTCTCCGCCCTGCCTCCGCAGCTGAGGAGGCCGCGGCGGCAGCGGCGTGGCAGGAGAAGCGGTGCGACACCGTTGCGGCGTTCGACGCCTCGACGGGACAAGAGGCGTGACGGCGCCGGTACCGGGAGGAGATGGAGCGAGCGATGGGCCGACGAGCGCCGGCGCCGGCGCGATGAGCGGCGGCGCCGGTCCGGGAACGGCGTGACTCGATCGAGCGCCGGCGGCGTGAGTCGATCGAGCTCCGGCCAGCGAGTGACGGCGGAGGAGCGTCGGCGGCGGGAGGCGGCGCCGACGGCGCTATGGGGGAGGCGGGCGGAGCGGTTGGCGGCGGAGGCCGACGCGTTTGCGGCGACGATGATGGAGGCGCCAACAGATGTGGAGGAGGAGGCGCCAATGGAGGAGGAGGAGGCCGAGGCGGAGGAGACCGAGGTGGAGGACGACGACGACGACGACGAGTTCGACTGATCCGACGACGACGGGCCGCACCCGGACGAGACGGCCGATCAGCAAGCGCCCTCGTCGAGTCCTTCGAGTCGGAGAAGAAGCTCCAGGACGACGCCCGTGCCCGCGAAGAGGCGCATATTCGTCGCGCCATCGAGCTCTCCCTCCAGGCGGCGCAGCAGGGGACGGCGGAGGACGCGCGGCGGGAGCGGCACCGTCTAGCCACCGCCGAACGCAAGGAGAGGAGGCGCGCGCGAGGAGAGCTGCGGCGTAGGGGAGGCGACGACGGGGCGGGGCCGTCGAACGCGCCGCCGGGCGGTCGATAGTCTAGGTTTAGATGAAATCTAGCCGTTTTCATTCAAAGTTTGTAATATATAATCAAAATTGAATGAAAACCTTTATTTTCGTGCACAAATATTTATTTGGGGGCGGCGTTTGGGGGACGCGGCTGGGGAGCGACGTCCCCCAAACGCGACGCGATTTGGGGGACGGTTTGGGGGACGCGACTGGAGATGCTCTAACGCTCAAGCCGCTCGAACCCTGCATGTCGTGGAGCGAGGCGAGCATGCAGTTAGAAGGAAAGGAACGCACAGCTGCTGCCTGGAAATTTCTTCGCATTGTCAGTTCGTCATTGCAAATTTATTGGCAATGTCAGCTCGTCACACGGCAGCAAGTACGTTTGTTAGAGCATTTCTAGCGGACTCTGTAAAAGTGTAAACCGAAAAATTCGAGTTCAGTCTTCCAAAAACGTGTTCACGGGTTGTAAAACAGCTGGCAGCACAGAACATACCTCATAAACTAAAACTGAAAAACGGAATATTTGGAAAGGTATCATCTTCTTCACAAGAACTGTCTGCGTCGCTAAAAGGTACATCTCCCCGCGCGGCCGCCGCCCGCGCCCTGGTTTCAACCGCGAGATTGGGGATCAGGCGAGGACAGTCTCACGCACATGAAAGAACCGAGTGCGAGAAGCCAAAGGTTCGGACGGGCGCGCATAGCTGCTATTGCGCGCATAGCTGCTATTGCTTGGCTAGTTGTTGCCCGTGCGCATGTTGGCCGCCGCGTCGCGCCATGGCCTGCCATGTCCGCCCATCGCACGCTCCGTTATAGCCGTGAGCTTGGTCGTGGTCGCATAATTTTAGCAAAACAGCTAGAAATCGGTGGGTAGAGGTGGTTGTACAGACGGCAGCGCTGGCGACACGGTGAGAAATCTGTTCAGTTTTGGACCTGTAAACCGCACTTCGGTCTGTATTAGTAGGGATCGAGTGTGAAATTTTTCGGGCTCCTGAAAAAAAATTTGGACCGAACAACGAGTTCAAGATCTGTTCTGCGCCACTTTTAACCCGAACCCGTAAATCGGCGAAAAAAATACGAGACCAGCTTGATTTACGGGCTCAATGCTCTTACGAGAGGACGCTCCTGCCCTGTACCCGGCGACGAAGGAGCCTCCGCCACGCACCGCCTGATCCCGTCCTCTCCACAGGGCTGAAATGAAAGAGGAAAAGACCTTTTTGCCCCTGGTGGACATGCGGAACCACAGGGGGAACCACCGCGCAACACTGTTTGGCTGAACACCCACACTTGGCCACCTAGCGACGGTCGCTGGCGCCTGGGCCCCGCGGAAAGCAGGCCCCATCATCAGTGGTTGGGCGTGTACGAAACGGACGCTGAAAAGGGGACGGTAGGAATGGACGGACGGGACCATATGAACAGTGTCCATATCTTCATTGGACGGCCAGGATCGCTGGATCGGGAAATTGGACGGCTCACAGCACGCCACGTCACCGGAATGGACGGCCACGATTTTGGAGGCCTGGATGGAGCCTCTCCCGTGCAGCAATGTTTAAAAGAGATAGCAGCGCGGTTGAAACCGTGTGGAAGCACTTCACATGGTTGGTTTGGTCTCCTTTTGCATGCGGCTGATCGACTACACTGACTGACTGACCTGTTTCTCACCGATACTGCCTGGAAAGGGACCGCGAGATGGGAAACTCTTGTTTGCTTGTATCCGGACCTTATTTTTTATGATACATTGAAATTTTCAAAAAATGCTAATTAAAATTCTAAATATACATTGTGCATCCAAAAATATGTCAATATGTGATCTGTGTAAAAAAAGAAGACATAAAATAGTGTCACGTACTATTTACACATCATTTGTTATTTTTGTGTAGGTTACATATTGATATATTTTTGGATGAAACTTCACAAATACACAAGACACAGTACAATGTATGTCTAGAATTTTAGTTTGCATTTTTAAAAAATTTGGAAGTATCACAACAAAAATGAGGTACGGGTGCGGAATATCCAAACTCCCGCGAGATGAATGTTCTTCCCTCGTAGGAGGAGGTGGGGTCATCAACGGGTTATATACATTACCAAAATCTAAATGATTTATTCACATTGTCTTTACCAACTTCTATGTTTCTTGCATTATATATGTGCACATTCATGAGCCGAAAACTCAATAAGGGCGAATGAGACCACCCCCTCCCGAGTCGCCTCCCCCTCCCGAGTCGCCTCCCCCCGAGCGGCTCCGGAGGTTCCCCCTGCCCCAACCCTAAGGCCCCCTTTGTTGGGCTTTGGATTCTGAGATTCTGCTGTCAATCCTGATTCCTGATAATCAGTTGTGATTCTTGATTTTTGAGAATCAGAAGCAGTCTGTTTGTTTAGCCTGTTGTGGGATCTGAGAATCAGAATCTGTGTTTGTTTACTAAGAGGCCACGCTGAAAAACGGTTCGGTCTAAACGAGGAAAAAGCTCGGGAATCACCTCTTTCGCCAATTCTGAGATTCTAGTTCTCTGTGTGTATTTTTTAGAATCAATTCTAGATAATCTGGGCATTGTAGAGGCTGTTTGTTTCAAATTCTAATTCTATAATAGCTAGAATCCAAGAATCAAGAGTTTAAGCCCAAACAAAGGGGTACTAAGTCCCCCACCTCACATCCCTCTCCCGGCCACTTGCTGCCGCCGGCGCCAGGCGTTGATGGCGGCACCTATCCGGCCAATTTCGGCGGTGGGCAAGGGAGGTGGTATCTCGGCCGCGGTTCAGGGGAGATGGTGGGCGACGCGGCTGGGCATGGCCGGGGCATGAGCGCCCCCACCAGAGCGGCGACGAGGAGGGGTGGTGCACCGTCGGGCGCCCAACCGTGCGGCGCTGCTCTAGGTCGCCTCGATCCGATCTGGCTCTTGGGCCAAGATCTAGACCAGGTGGGCCTAGGCAGGTGTGGTCCCGGTGTTGGTCCTTGCCACGCCGATGGGCCGTGCTAGACTGCCCTCTCCATGTCTTCCGATCTGGTTGGTAGTTGATCGGCGGCGAGGGGGGTGCTAGTCTTGCGAATAATGGTGGTGGTCCTCGGATTCTTCCCGCGCCATGTGAAGATCTGTCGGAAGCTTGTTCCCATCGGTCCGGCTGGATTGTCGTGTTTCGGAAGGCCCTACCGGCGAAATTCATCATGCGATCAATGCATGAAGATTGCTGGATTGGGTGGCTTTCGGTCGTGCGTACCCATGTTTTATCTCGACTTTTGTTTCAGCGAGAGCGCTTCGAAGTTTTGCTGGTTGTTAATATCATGGAGCACGCTTTCGTTCCATGGTGCTGGCGAAGAATGTAAGGACGGATGAGATCAGTGGACTACCAATGGTGGTCGGGTCTTGATGGTGATGTGGAATTGGCTTGGTGTTTCGTGACTTGAATCAGCGACATGTACGTGGAGGCGACTGCACATGAGAAGTTCAGAGTCTTATCTTTTCAAGGTGAAAATCCAAGGTCGGGCCTTAATTGGTTGTGCATGGCAATATTTTTGTTGAAGGCATTGTTTTGAGAGTGAGGACTTTCTTCAGGGTGAAAACCTAAGATTTATGATCAGGCGATGACGGTGTTTCTGTTTCCTGCTTGGAGACGTCGCTTATGGAGAAGCTGATCTTCTGGTGTTGTTTTGGTGGTGTCCACTGTAGTGGAACTTTTCTTTTTGTAATTCTTCTATTTTTTGGATGTGTGTCCTTTATGTCATTAGGACATGACGTTATTGCAGAGGCTAGGTGTAATTATTATCTTCGAGATGTTAGTATATGCTTTTTATCGGAAAATGTGCATGTTCATGAAATTAGTGTGAGCTAACTTGACATAATTAGCAATGTTTAGCGAGAAGTAAACTCTCAGACTACAACCCTCGATGATCATAAATCATGAATGCTAGTTAGCGTTCATATATGCCATGTTGTTTTCTTCTTGTATTTTTTCAATAGGTTTTTAAGGAGTTTTCGATGTCATATCATACTAGCATTATGTTTTTTTCTCAAATTTGTTACCATGTGATTTTTGAGAAGTTTTCTGGTGTATTTTAAACATCAGATCAAATTGATCCAGAGAAGTGTTACAGATGGATTGATCAACCTCTTTGTTGGTGGCACAGTACCACAACGAGCAGGTGCCTTTAGGGTGCGATTATAGCCGCTCCACTGGTACAAGAATTGTCTCAAGGCATCTCCAACGGGGCGACCCATCCCGCGCCCGCGCGTTCGGATGGGTCGAGCCGGACAAAAATGCGGCCCAACGCGGGGACGCACCGCAAAAGCGAATGGCCGCGGCGTCCGGAACGACGCAAACCCGGCCCAAATCTGGGCCGGGTTTGCGTGGCCGCGGATGGCACGTGGCGTCCTCGCGTGTCCGCCTGGTCCGCCTGGCTGGCCCACATGTCGGTGCCCCAGTCCTATTAAATGTGGACTGGGGAGGGGGACTGTTCCTATCCAGTCCCCACTATCCACTCCGGCCGCACGCGCGAGCTCGAAGCTTCCGCGCCTCCATGGTCCCGAAGCGTGAGTTCGCGCCGTCCGCCAACGATCACGAGGCCGGCAGCAGCCGGCCAGTCGCACCGCCGGCGTTCGCCATAGGACCGCCGGCGTTCGCCATGGGACCGCCGGCGACGCCCAGACGCGACCGGATCTACGTCACCGTAGCGGTGGCGCAGATGTTCTGGGACGCCGGCGTCCCAATGCCGTGGGGGGACGTGCACCTCCCCCACGGCTGGCACCTGAGCCCAGATCGGGTTCCGGTGCCGCCCATCCCGGTGTCAGGCCGCTCCCGCGTCCCGGAGATTCGGAGGCGCCGCGCGCAGCTGCCGGCGGACCTCCAGGAGGACCCCGCGTACGGCGACGCAAGTCCCAACTGGGACTTGTGGTTCGAGGTGGAGCACGATGCGCGCCGGCACACGTGCTTCACGTCGGCGACGGCGCGGCCTCGCGCGCAGCCGCGCACACCTGCAAGGCGGGCAGGCCGCCGCCCCGGCGGCCTGTACATCGACGAGCCCCAGCCGCAGCCCCAGCAGCAGCCCCTGCCGCAGCCCCAGCAGCAGGAGGACGAAGACGACCCGGAGCTGCAGGCGGCGCTCGCGGCGTCCCGCGAGCAGTGCGACCTCGACGAGCTGGCCAAATGGCCGCACCTCGCCGAGACGCTGCGCGCCTCCGCCCTGGCGGAGAAGGCCAGGAAGGCCCAGGAGAACACCCAGGCGGAGGCGTGGGCCTTCCTCGAGATGGCGCGCCGACAGGAGGAGGACACGCACCAGGCGGCGCTCCGGGAGGAGGAGGAGCGCCGTGCCGCGCTCCTGGCGGAGGAGGAGCACCGGGCCGCGCTCCGGGCGGAGGAGGAGGAGCAGCTCCGCAAGGAGTCTGCGCGGAGGGCTCGACTACGCAGGCCGACGAGCCCGCCGAACCCGCACTCCGCCTGGGAAAGGGCGCAGTGGTCTCCCTGGCCGGAGTCCCCGCCGCCCTCCGGCGTTTCTAGCCGGAACAGCGCTTCGCCGCCGGGGGGCGTCGTCGTCATCGACGCCGACGACGACGAGTACTACTGGGGGTAGTACTGCCGGCGGCCACCACGTGCTCGCAAACCCTGGCTAGGGTTTGTTTTTTTTAGTTTAAAGCCCATATAGGGCTTTTTTTGTGTACAAATTGCCCAAAATAGGGCTAAGTTTAATTAGCAACTAGTTTAAATTTATATTTTGTTGTTTTCCTTTTTCATTTTGATTTTTGTTTTATTTATTTCATATGCGCTGCGTCCGCGCGTTGGGCGCAGCGCGCGACCCAAACGGACACGCGGACGCGGGCCGCTGTCCGCGTGTCCGCTCGGCCACCCAAACGGCCCAAAACGGACGGCCCAGCGCGTCCGTTTGGGTCGCGCGGTTGGAGATGCCCTCAGACTCTATTCCCTCTCCCGATTCTATGACTCAACTACCAACAATAATACCATAACTTAAGAATTTCAGTACAACATCGATTCGAAGGACGACTTGATCGGTTTGATGTGGGAGTTATTCAAGATATTTATCTCTAACTTAAATTTGCAATGCATCCAATTTCTAAAAGGCATCTCCATTCATTTAGACTTGTCCATGCATCAGTGTGCATGATTGCCTAACACACCTCAACTCTATAGTTTCGAGCATTGCTTATGCCATGCCACATGGGGAAGCTACCACTAGTACAAACTCGTTACTTAGAGTCGGTGTGTTCAGTCGGTTTCATCCAAAAAAAATTGAAAGCTGACTCTGCAAGTAAATTTCAGACGGCTGTGAATAACAACCCGTCTCTAAAACGTTTAGAATTGGACTAGAATACTACGTGCTTCTAAGAATGGTCAGTTTGGAGTCTGACAGTATCAGCAACAGTCTCAGGAATGTCTCTTAAGCGGTTTCCAACAGAAACCGCCTCGAAGACTGGTTGCCCTAAGACGGTCGGCACTAGAAACCGTCGCCTTGGTAAAATCTGAAAGCAGGTCGGCTCACATGCCAATTCGAGTGACCGTACAATGCAGTTCCTCCTCCTCTGGATTTGTCTCTGGATTTCTTCAATCCTCTCAACATTTTTTCATACGAGGAAGTAGATTGTACTTATGCATTTTGTTCTGTCTAGTTCGCACCCTAGGTTCCCCATTTCATTTACGGTTTTCTAGCTCTTGTTTTTCTGCTTTTTCTCACAATAGTTCTCTGATTTGATGTATTTTGTTGTATTTCAGCAATGAAGATTTGTCATTCCTGCAATCAGCCAGAGGGAAACTATCATCTGTTAAAAAGGAAGGCAGGTTCGTTCACCATCGTCATGAACCACTCACACTTCCACAACATTGTGGTGAGTAATTTGATCATAACTAGTGCCCCAAGTTACTCTAGTATGTGCAATTTAGGTCGTATTTATTTTAGTGAGTTAGCTTAACCTAGTTCATCAAGTCGTTTATCCCGATTTAATGGTGTTGTTCCTCTGTTTGTGTCAGGTTACTAAAGTTATTTTCAATCAGACTATATGTATTTTACTTTATTTTAGCTCTCTCATATGCTCCAAATGCTTATTATATACCTCCAATGATTTATGTTAGAATATTATTATATTAAAACAAAATATGCTTATTCATTTTAACTTGTTAGTTGCCACAACTGCAAATGTATATATGTTATTTCAATTCATTTAGCTTTGATACATTTGGCTTCACTTTAATATTAATCTGTGTGTTAAATATGCATAAACATAAACATATGTTTTTGTTTTCTCTTGTCAGACTGTTCCTTGTCACTTCAAGGAAAGACTCGACTACTATGCCGATAAGTGGCTACCTTGTATGGACGCAGACCATAGGTTTGAGCTTTTTGTGGTGAAAGAGAAGATGTTACATACATAAATACATAAGAGGCCCATTCTGGAATTTCTTCTATACGTCACGCAACATTTCTCACGATGATGTTGTGACATTCACATTAATCAAAAAAACTGAAGAGTATGATTAAGATGAGGATGATGTACAGGAACAGAAGCGTGTAAATAGAGTTGAATATGTGTTCCAAATAAGAGCACATAACAAGAACAGTGACATCGAAGAATTTCGTTATATTCCTGGTATGTGGTTTCCCATCAAATGTGGTTGCCATCTCAAATCATCCTTATATGCTAATTACATTTTACAGGATTGACTTTTGAAAGAACATCTCTCACATTATGTTTTGTGTGTTTGATGTCAATGTATGTGATACACTAATGTTTGATGAAGTGGTGCAGAGATTATATAGATACATGTATATGAGTGTCTTGTGTGGAAAAACAAGACAAAAGGAAGCAGAAGAAGTTTAACCAGGCCCGATAATCCGGGCCGGATATTTGCAAAATATCTGGCCCTCCAAAATCGGCTAAGGACATTCCTCTGCCCCGACATTCCAGTTCCCCATCCTCATATAAACACTCGGGGCGACCCACCTAAGTTTAATGAGAAAGATTTCGATACATGGCAATTTGAGTTTCGCTCTCATGTTCGCAGTGCCTCCAATGAACTTTGGAGAATCATCGTGGAAGGCTTCAAGCCTTACAACCCCGACAAGTTGACTAGAAGAGAAGCGGTTGATAATCAACTCAACGACATTGCCTTGCACATCATTCAAACTAGTGTGGGGACAAATAATTGTCTCGTGTTCGGAATTTCTCCACCGCCAAGGAAGCTTGGGATGGTTTAGACGCTAGTTGCATTGGAAGTGAAAGCATGAGAAGGAACAAGTATAATGCCCTTCGGAATCAAGCCGAATGATTCATGAGGCTTCCGGATGAAGATCATGAAGTCATGTATAGAATACTTATCACCGTTGCCGATTCTTTCCGGAATGTGGGTGCCAAACACATTGATGACGCTTGGATCAAAGATAAGTATATTGACTGCATGATGCCATTTGAACCCATTGATGTCAAGACTCTAGTTGGGAGAGAATGCTTTGCCTCTCTCACTTCTCAACAAGCGGTGCACGAGTTGCAATCTCTCAACGTGCTCGAGCAAAACTCTCATGATTATCGCAATCGAGCTATTGGAATGTCAAGAGGGACCAACCTTGCCTTGGTGGTCAATTCCGTGGAAGAAGTGAACCCTCAAGAACCATATAGGACATCTTGAAGTATGTCCTATTCGGATGATTTGGAATACCACTACAATGACCACATGACATTCCATGCAAAAACCTTTTGGGTTGATCCATCCAAGGCCAAGGAAGACAACATCAAGAGAAACAACTCAAGTGGATTCAAGAGCTCGGGGCCAAAAACAAGATCGTGCTACAATTGTGGTGACAATCGCCATTTCATAGCTGATTGTCCCTATGAGCATAGAGAAACTCATGGAGGAAGGCTCATTCCCAAGGACAAGGGCAAAGTCTCAAAGGCACCCAACAAGAAATTCTACAACAAGGGTAAGAAGGACAAGAGGCCTTCAAGGATTGTGCTCATGACCAAGGAAGAGTATTCTTCCGATGAAGTTGAGAGTAGTAATGATGAAGAAGAAACCTCAAAGGAAGTGGCCGCCATTGCCACCACCAATATTCCCTCTTCATCTCTCTTTGAATCCCCCAATGAGAATCCTCACATCAAGAATGCACATTGCTTCATGGCTAGGTCCTCCTTGGACACATCTATTGTGCTATCAACTCAAGAAGAATACACCTCCGGTGATGATGATGATGAAGAAGATGAAACTTCAAATGGATTGGTTGCTCTTGCTTCTCTCTCCACCAACTCTTCATCACCAAATGAATCTCCCAATGAAGACATTCACTTGAAGGAAGAAAGTTGCCTCATGGCTAAATCTTCTAAGGTATCATCCCCTAACCCCTCTATGCCTATCATATCAAATGACCTAGGGGTTGATCATGCTAGTTTAAAAGTGAAACAAGAAATGCTTGATTTTGATGAGTTCATTCTTAACTTGAAAGGTGACACTAAAAAGCATATTTCAAATCTCATGATTCGTCTAGCACAACTAAATGATACCCTTGAGAAAAAATGTCAAATAGAGAGAGAGGACTCTCTTGAAATTTATGCTCTTAAAAATGCCCTTGAGGAAGGACAAGGAACTATAGCTTCTCTTGAAGAGAAGCTAGAATTCTTGAAGAGCCTCAAGATGAAACTAATGAGCTTACTAAAGAAAGAGATCTTGCTAGGGCTAAAGCAAAAGTGCTTAAAAAGGAAAAAGCAAAATTTGGTGTTGATCATGAGAAACTTGTGAAGGATCTAGATGATCTAGACAAGGCTCACAAAGCCTTGAAGAGTGAATACTCAATTCTCTCCAAGTCGAATGAGCAACTTCAAATTAGGCTTGCTAAATATGATGTGCCTATCTCCTCCACCCCTACTTGTGATCATGCAAACATTATTGTGCTAGGTTAAAGGATGAACTTGCTAAGGCCTCCTCTCCCCAAAGTAAATTGTCTTTGGATGATCTTTTGAGTAATCAAAGATCAAACAATGGGAAGGAGGGCCTTGGTTATGTTGCCAAGGCAAAGAACGCTAACAAGAAGAAAACCAAGCCCGCACAAAAGAAGGTTATCACTAATGATGAAGCCCCTAAGGCCAACATCATTAATGATGATGATGCGGGAATTGCTAACCCTCACTATGTTTTATTTAAAAATTATTATGGTGATGTCTATGCAAAATATGTTGGTCCATATGATGGTTATGTTGCTTGGTCTATTTGGGTCCCAAAGACCCTTGTTGCTAACAAAAGAGGACCCATTGAAAACTGGGTACCTAAATCCAAGAATTGATCTCATGTAGGACTATGCCGCCGGAGGGTCAAAATGGGTACTTGATAGTGGATGTACAAGTCATATGACCGGCGGCAAGAACCTCGTCAAGGAGTTGAGGCCCAACATATCATATCACCGTATCCTTTGGCGATAATTCTACATCCGAGGTATTGGGTTTTGGCAAGGTTGTGGTTGCACACAACATTACTCTTGTGGATGTCATGCTTGTCAAAACCCTTGGTTACAATTTGCTTTCCGTTTCCGCCCTTGGCAAGATGGGTTTCGCCGTCTTTATTGATAATGATATTGTGGTACTCTTGTGGAGCAAGACTCTAAAAGTCGCTTTCGTTGGGTATCGCGAACATAACTTGTATGTGGTGGACTTTTCGGGGATCACCACGACAAGTGCAATGTGCTTATTCGGAAAGGCGGATGTGGGTTGGTTGTGGCATTGCTGCTTGGCCCATGTCAACATGAGAACTTTGCAAAGTCTTCACAAGGGGAACCATATTGTGGGACTAATGGAAAATGTGTCTTTTGCCAAAGATCGTGTTTGTAGGGCTTGTGTTGAAGGCAAAATGCATGACTCTCTGCATCCAAGCAAGACTATTATCTCTTCCAAGAGGATCTTGGAGCCCCTTCACGTGGATCTCTTTGGTCCTACCACTCATGCAAGTCTTGGTGCGAAGAAACATTGCTTGGTGATTGTTGATGACTACTCAATATACACTTGGGTCTACTTTCTCAAAAGGAAACATGAGACTCAACAAATCTTCATTGACTTTGCCACCGAGGTGCAATGCCAACAAAACCTCCTTATAATGGCAATAAGAAGTGACAACGGCTCCGAGTTCAAGAACTATACACTCAATGATTTTCTTAGTGATGAGGGGATTCGACATCAATATTCCGCTGCATACACCCCTCAACAAAATGGTGTTGCGGAGAGGAAGAACCGGACTCTTATGGATATGGCAAGATCTATGATGGCGGAGTATAAATCCCGCTATAACTTTTGGGCCGAAGCCATCTCTACCACTTGCCACTCTTCTAACTAGCTCTATCTCCGCAAGGGCTTGAACAAGACTCCATATGAAATACTCACCGGGAACAAGCCTAATATCTCATACTTCAAGGTGTTCGGGTGTAAGTGTTTCTACAAAATCAAAGGAGTTCGTTTATCTAAATTTGCTCCTAAAGCTTTGGAGGGTATATTTGTTGGTTACGGTGCCGAATCTCACACTTATAGAGTCTTTGATGTATCCTCCGGGATTATCATCGAATCGTGTAGTGTGAAGTTCGAAGAAAATGATTGCTCCCAAGTGGGCCAAGTTGATGTATGTGCAGGTGATGAAATACCTCAAGATGCCATAGTAAGAATGGGTGTATGATTTTTCCGCCCCATTGAGGGACACGGTGTGGCGTCTCGGGAAGGACTATGCTCTACCACGGAGGAGCCCTCATCTTATCAACATCAACAAACCCCATCTATTGAAGCTAATGATGCACCAACCCAAGAACAAGAACAAGACCCTCCCTCTAGTGTGCAAGATCAAGGACAAGATCAACCAAACGTTCATGATGGCTCCAATGAGGATCCATTCAATTTCTGTCATTCACCGCATAATGTCCAAGATCAAGCACATGATGTTGAGCACTCTCAAGAAATTGAGGAAGCTCAAGTTGAAGGTCAAGACGGGGACCCAAATGATCAAGCTGATCAAGTGATACCTCCAAGGCCAAGAAGGACCAACGAGGAGATCGAGGCTCGTCGTCTAGCAAGAAGAGATAGGAACTTGGAAATTCTTGGACACACTCTTGATAAGGTCCTAAGTGATGTAAGAGGAAGAGTCTCCACAAGAAGGCAATTGGCTAACTTTAGCAATCATCATGCTTATATCTCCTTAGTGGAACCCAAGAAAGTATTTGAGGCTCTTGAAGATTCGGATTGGTTGGAAGCTATGCATGAGGAACTCAACAACTTCAAGCGCAACAAAGTTTGGACCTTAGTAGAGAAGCCAAAGGGGTGCCGCAATGTTATAGTCACTAAGTGGATTTTCAAGAACAAGCAAGATGAGTTTGGAAATGTTGTGAGGAACAAGGCAAGATTGGTAGCTCAAGGTTTCTCTCAAGTTGAAGGAATTGACTTTGGAGAAACTTATGCTCCCGTGGCTCGCCTTGAGTCCATCCGTATCCTTCTTGCTTATGCATCGCATCATAACTTTAAGTTACAACAAATGGATGTGAAAAGTGCATTTCTTAATGGACCTTTGCATGAAGAGGTTTATGTTAAGCAACCCCCGGGGTTTGAGGATCTTAACTTTCCTAACCATGTCTATAAGCTTGATAAAGCACTTTATGGTCTCAAACAAGCTCCTAGAGGTTGGTACGAGCACCTTAAAGAATTGTTGATAGACCGTGGGTTTGATGTTGGGCTAATCGATCCCACTCTTTTTACTAAGAGGGTCAATGGGGAGCTTTTCGTTTGCCAATTATATGTTGATGATATTATCTTTGGCTCTACTAACAAAGCTTTCAATGATGAATTTTCAAAGCTTATGACCGATAGGTTTGAGATGTCTATGATGGGAGAGATGAAGTTCTTTCTTGGTTTTGAGATCAAGCAATTGAGAGAAGGGACCTTCATCAATCAAGCAAAATATCTCCAAGACATGCTCAAGAGGTTCAAGATGACCGAGATGAAGGGTGTAGCCACTCCTATGGTTACTAAATGTCATCTTGCACTAGATCCCAATGGTAAAGAGGTGGATCAAAAGGTATATCGCTCCATGATTGGATCCTTGCTTTACCTTTGTGCATCTAGACCGGACATAGTGTTGAGTGTTGGTGTGTGTGCAAGGTATCAAGCTTATCCTAAGGAGAGTCACATGTTGGCTCTCAAAATAATCTTTCGATATTTAGTTGATACCCCAAGATATGGTATTTGGTATCCTAAAGGCTCAAGTTTCATTCTCAATGGTTACACCGATGTCGATTGGGCGGGGACAAGGATGATAGGAAATCAACCTCCGGGGCTTGCCAATTCCTTGGTAGGTCCTTGGTGTGTTGGTCTTCTAAGAAGCAAAATTGTATATCTCTCTCCACCGCCGAAGCCGAATATGGTGCCGCCGCAAGTGGATGCACTCAATTGTTATGGATGAGGCAAACTTTAAAGGAATACGGTGTCACTTGAGACAAAGTGCCTCTATTTTGTGACAATGAAAGTACTATCAAGATTGCCTATAGTCCGGTGCAACATTCAAGAACGAAGCATATTGAGATCCGGAATCATTTTATTAGGGATCATGTTGCCCGTGGTGATATTGAGCTAATCTATGTTCCTACCAAAGATCAACTTGCCGATATATTCACGAAGCCTCTTGATGAAGCAAGGTTTTGCTATTTGAGGAATGAGCTAAATATCATTGATTCAAGGAGTATAGCTTGACCATCTTGAAAACACACCTTTGTCTCAAAACTTTATTTGGTTTAGATGTGGGCATGGAAATAGGGGGAGTGCGGTTTAAACTATTGAGCTATCCCTCCCCCCATAATGCCAACATTAAGAAATCATTCTCTTTATATCATATGTTGATATGTGAGCTTCAATGATGAGTAGTGGTTTCGGGCCCAAGATATATCTTCGCGGTGCCAAGCCATAACACTCATATATGGTGGCCTAGGCCACCACACTCTTCTTTGTGAAGAGTTGGAGTTATTTGGATCTTAATGATTTTATTTGACATACTCCTTGTTCTTATGGGAAATCACTCTAGTTTGGCCTTATTCGCTCGTATCTTGCAAACTTGAGTGATCATGTACCATTAACAGTTTGAGCTTTCTAAACCCAAGCCTACACTCATCTATAAGCCATTTCCATCTTACTCATATGTCATGTTTTGGTAAAAACTTGGAGTTTGATGGTTTTCGGTCGGATGATCTAGGTTGCCCCATCTTATTGGTAAATGTGCATCTTATATGTGACGTGATACATTATTGCATCACATATGGGTTTATGCAAATAACCAACAAAAGATAGGCAGGATTTCCGGTGTTCTGGAGTTTTCCAGAAAACCGGATAATCCGGCCCCAGGGCACCCCGGAAAATCCGGCCCGGCCGGATTATCCGCCCTAACTTAGGGCCGGATTATCCGGCCTGGGTAGGTCTTGAAGGTCTTGAGGACGAGGCCGCGGGGGTGAACAGTTTACAAGCAGCCCCCACGCACCTATCTCTTCCCTCAAGGCCGCCGGAGCTCCTCCTCCTCGCCGGAGCCGCCTCGTCCACTCCCTCCAGGAGTTTTTGGGTGGATCGGGTGCTCCTCCTCCCTATCTCTCATCTCCTCTAAGCGGCTTCCCCAATGGAAGAGGGTATGGCTCACTGATAACCCACAAGTATAGGGGATCGCAACAGTCTTCAAGGGAAGTAAAACCCAAATTTATTGATTCGACACAAGGGGAGGTAAAGAATACTTATAAGCCTTAACAACTGAGTTGTCAATTCAGCTGCACCTGGAAAAGCACTAGCAAAAAGGGGGCATGTGTTATCACCAGAATTTGACCAAGTCAGAGGTGGGCCGCGATCAAGATGGACGTGAAGAATATATATATAGAAGTAATACGTGGATCGGCCTTTTATACCAAGTTGGGCTTAATTGCCCGTGTATCTGTAACATATTAGATCACATCTTAGTTTAGAGATAGAATCTTACTCGTGCACGGTTTAGTGCACGCCCACATTAGAAAGTCCGCCGGACTATAAATATGTACCTAGGGTTTATGGAATAAACAACAACCAACGTTCAACCACAAACAAATCTCGGCGCATCGCCAACTCCTTCGTCTCGAGGGTTTCTACCGGTAAGCATCATGCTGCCTAGATCGCATCTTGCGATCTAGGCAGCACAAGCCTGCCTACGTTGTTCACGCGTTGCTCGTATCGAAGCATTTTTGATGGCGAGCAACGTAGTTATCTTAGACATGTTAGGGTTAGCATTGTTCTTCATGTTACATGCTTTCGTAGTGCAACCCTTGCATGTCTAGCCGCCCTTACGCCTATCTTAGGTGTAGGGGCGGCACCCCGCTTGATCATAGTTTAGTAGATCTGATCCGTTACGATTGCTCTTTGTTCTACAAGGATTAGTTTAATATCTGCAATAGTTAGGCCTTACGAAGGGGGAGGATCCAGCGGCACGTAGGGTGTCGTTCGTTGGCCCTAAGCAGGATGTTCCGAGGATCAACCTCGTGTTGGTTTTTAGGCCTTGTTTAGGATCGGCTTACGATCACCGTGCGTGGCCGCGAGGCCCAACCTGGAGTAGGACGATCCGATTATGCAAAGGAAAACCCCACATCGTCGTAGATCTCATTAGCTTTACCTTGATCAAGCAGGACCACCATATGTTCGGACACCTCGTTCGAATCATGGGTGGATCGGCTCTTTGAGCCGATTCACGAGATAACCCGAGAGCCGATCGAGGCTCGTATTTAACGTTTACGTGTGTGCCCTGCAGAAACTAAGCGAGGCATCATCCACACCTTCCCGACCAGGTATAGGTCAGGTGGCACGCCCTTGTGATAAACATCGGTGCGTGCGACCGGAAGGCTTTGCGGGCCGTCGCTCGTAGGGACTAGGGCCAGCCGCAGCCCTAGTTGTTCCCGGCTCTACGGTGTTGCCCGTCTCTCGCCCGCCGTGGGTTTCGACGTCAACGGGGTGATGTGAAAGTAGCGGTGATATGAGAGCAGTAGTAACGAGTAACACGGCGAGCGAGTAATAGTAATATGAGAGCAATGGCACCGAGAAAATAGTTGATACTACTTCCAATGACATGTAGAACGAGTATATGATGATGAAAGATGGACCGGGGTTCCTGGCTATCTACACTTGTGGTAACTCTCCAATAACAAGTGTTGGGTGAACAAATTACAGTTGGGCAATTGATAGGATTGAAATAGCATTAAGACAGAACATCAAGATCATTAATCATGTAGGCATGTTTTCCATATATAGTCATACGTGCTCGCAATGAGAAACTTGTACAACGTCTTTTGTCCTACCAGTCGGTGGCAGCCAGGCCTCTAGGGAATCTATCGGAAATTAAGGCACTCCTTTTAATAGAGCACCGTAGCAAAGCATTAACACTCCGTGAAAACATGTGATCCTCATATCTAAGCCTTTCCCTCCAGCTTGTCCCAATTTCTGTCACTTTGGGGCCTTTGGTTCCGGACATAGACATGTGCATACAACTTGTAGATACAATCTAAGCAATAAGTATAGAGCTTAATTCTAAGATCATGCCACTCAGGCCCTAGTGACAAGCGTTAAACACAACAAGATTGCAGCAACAATAACTTCATAAACTTTGTAGATAGACAATCATAATGTAACAATCCATCGGATCCCGACAAACACAACACCGATTACATCAGATAAATCTCAATCATGTAAGGCAGCTCATGAGATCATTGTATTGAAGTACATGGGGGAGAGAATACCAACTAGCTACGGCTAGAACCCGTAGTCCATGGGGGAACTACTCACGGAGCATGATGGAGGCGATGGCGTTGATGGAGATGGCTTCCGGGGGCACTTCCCCGTCCCGGCAGGGTGCCGGAACAGAGACTTCTGTCCCCTGAAACTGAGTTTCGCGATGGTGGCGGCGCCCCTGGAGTCTTTCTGGAGTTTCGTCAATTGGTGTCGCGTTTTTAGGTCGAAAGGGCTTATATAGGCGAAGAGGCGGCGCAGGAGGGCTGACGGGGTGGTGACACAATAGGGGGGCGTGGCCCAGGCCCTGGCCGCGCCGCCCTATCATCTGGGCCCACCAGGGCTCCCCTCTGGTGGCTCTCGGGTGTTCTGGAAGCTTCGTGGAAAAATAGGATGCTGGGCATTGATTTCGTCCGATTCCGAGAATATTTCCTTACTAAGATTTCTGGAACCAAAAACAGCAGAAAACAACAACTGGCCCTTCGGCATCTCGTCAATAGGTTAGTTCCGGAAAACGCATAATAATGACATATAATGTGTATAAAACATGTGAGTATCATCATAAAAGTAGCATGGAACATAAGAAATTATAGATACGTTTGAGACGTATCAAGCATCCCTAAGCTTAGTTCCTACTCGCCCTCGAGTAGGTAAACGATAACAAAGATAATTTCTGAAGTGACATGCTATCATAATCTTGATCAATACAATTGTAAAGCATATGAGATGAATGCAGCGATTCGAAGCAATGATGAAGATAATGAGTAAACTAATGAACCATATAACAACGACTTTTCATGAATAGTACTTTCAAGACAAGCATCAATAAGACTTGCATAAGAGTTACTCATAAAGCAATAAATTCAAAGTAAAAGCATTGAAGCAACACAAAGGATGATTAAGTTTCAGCGGTTGCTTTCAACTTCAACATATATATATCATGGATAATTGTCAACATAAAGTAATATAACAAGTGCAATAGGTAAACATGTAAGAATCAATGCACACAGTTGATACAAGTGTTTGCTTCTAAGATAGAAGGAATAGGTAAACTGACTCAACATAAAGTAGAAGAAAGGCCCTTCGCAGAGGGAAGCAGGGATTAAATCATGTGCTAGAGCTTTTTAAGTTTTGAAATCATATAGAGAGCATAAAAGTAAAGTTTTGAGAGGTGTTTGTTGTTGTCAACGAATGGTAGTGGGCACTCTAACCCCCTTCCCAAACGAGACTTTCAAAGAGCGGCTCCCATGAAGGACGTTATCTCTACCAGCAAGGTAGATCATCCCTCTTCTCTTTTGTTTACACATGTATTTTAGTTTTATTTATGGATGACACTCCTCCCAACCTTTTGCTTACACAAGCCATGGCTAACCGAATCCTCGGGCGCCTTCCAACATTCACATACCATGAAGGAGTGTCTATTGCAAAATTAAGTTGCTTACTGATGAATCAGAGCAAAACATGTGAAGAGAATTATTAATGAAGGTTGATTAATTGGGGGCTGGGAACCCCGCGCCAGCTCTTTTTGCAAAATTATTGGATAAGCGGATGAAGCCACTAGTCCATTGGTGAAAGCTGCCCAATAAGATTGAAAGATAAAACACCACATACTTCCTCATGAGCTATAAAACATTGACACAAATAAGAGATAGTAAAGTTTTGAATTGTTTAAAGGTATCACATGAAGTATTTACTTGGAATGGCGTGAAAATACCACATAGTAGGTAGGTATGGTGGACACAAATGGCATAGGTTTTGGCTCAAGGTTTTGGATGCACGAGAAGCATTTCCTCTCGGTACAAGGCTTTGGCTAGCAAGGTTGTTTGAAGCAAACACAAGTATGAACCGATACAGACAAATCTTACATAAGAACATATTGCAAGCATTATAAGACTCTACACTGTCTTCCTTGTTGCTCAAACACAATTACCAGAAAATATCTAGACCTTAGAGAGACCAATCATGCAAACCAGTTTCAACAAGCTCTACGGTATTTCTCTACTAATAGGTTTAAACTAAATGATGCAAGAGCTTAATCATGATCTACTTGAGAGCTCAAAACAATTGCCAAGTATCAAATTATCCAAGACAATATGAAGCATTTTCTTTTTCCAACCAAATAGCAATAAATGCAATAGCTTCCAACTTTTATCATTGAACATTAAAAGTAAAATGAAGAACACGAGTGTTCATATGAAAAAGCGGAGCGTGTATCTCTCCCACACAAGGATTGCTAGGATCCGAATTTATTCAAACATAAACAAAAATAAAAACACACAGACGCTCCAAGTGAAGAACATAGGATGTGACCGAATAAAAATATAGTTTCAGTAGAAGAACCTGATAAGTTGATGAAGAAGGGGATGCCTTGGGCATCCCCAAGCTTAGACGCTTGAGTCTTCTTGAAATATGCAGGGATGAACCACGGGGTCATCCCCAAACTTAGACTTTTCACTCTTCTTGATCATATATCATCCTCCTCTCTTGACCCTTGAAAACTTCCTTCACACCAAACTTCTCATAAACTTCATTATAGGGGTTAGTAATCAAAAAACTTTAATCCACCTTGGCCCTGTAGTGACACATTGCAAGTACTCAATAAAACATTAGCTACAGCTCTCCACGTCTAGAAAGCCTCACTTAAATTCCACAAGAGACAATGCAAAAAACAGAGACAGAATCTGTCAAAACAGAACAGCCAGTAAACACGAATTTTAAATAGGTACTTCCGTTGCTCAAATCAGAAAACTCAAAACTAATAAAAAGTTGCGTACATATCTGAGGATCATTCACGTAAATTGGTATAATTTTCTGAGTTACCTACAGAGAATTAGGCCCAGATTCGTGACAGCAAGAAATCTGTTTCTGCGCAGTAATCCAAATCTAGCATCAATCTTCTATTAGAGACTTCACTTGGCACAACATTGCAATAAAATAAAGATAAGGAGAGGTTGCTACAGTAGTAACAACTTCCAAAACACAACAAAACATTAGCGAAATAAAGACATGGGTTATCTCCCAAGAAGTGCTTTCTTTATAGCCATTAAGATGGGCTCAGCAATTTTAATGATGCACTCGCAAGAAATAAGAGTTGAAGCAAAAGAGAGCATCAAAAAGCAAATTAAAAACACATTCAAGTCTAACCCACTTCCTATGCATAGGAATCTTGTACACAAATAAATTCATGAAGAACAAAGTGACAAGCATAAGAAGATAAAACAAGAGTAACTTCAAAATTTTAAGCATATAGAGAGGTGTTTTAGTACCATGCAAATTTCTACAACCATATTTTCCTCTCTCATAATAATTTTCAGTAGCTTCATGAACAAACTCAACAACATAACTATCACATGCAGCATGCTTTTCATGATTCACAAACACATAATTTTTATCAAGCTCAGAAATAATAGGATTAAAACTTTCAAACCCACTTTTATCAATAATGTAACAAGATGATTGATCAATCTCAAAAGACATGGGACTCATAGATAAAGTCAAGATCTCTCCAATCCCATTTTCATTAGTAGTACAATTAATATTATCAAGTAACATAGGACCATCATCTAGAGATTTATCATAAACATTTGCCAAGCAAAATTCTTTAGTACCATGCATTTCAACATCAGGCACAAACAAAGCATTATCATAAGATTTATCAAAGTAGCATGGATTATCATAGACAACAGTAGCATAATTATTCTCACAAGTTTTACTCATAGGTACTATTTCAAGAGAATCCAAAGGAACATAACATTCAACCTCTTTCGGTAAGCATGGAGGACAATCAAATAGTGTAAGAGATAAAGAGTTACTCTCATTAGAAGGTTGGCATGGGTAGCTAATCCATTCTTCCTCCTTTTGTTCATCACTCTCCTCTTCTTTTTAATCCAATGAGCTTTCAGGTTCATCAATTTCCTCCTCTTTTTCATCCAATGAGCTTTCAGGTTCATCAATTTCTTCTTCCACCGGTTCCTGCAAATTGTGAGTGCATTCTTGTGCATTAATGAGTCTCTCTTTATAATCAATGATATAAGGATTATCACTCGTAGCTTTCTATGCAAAAATTAAGGATAGAAGAGACATAATCTTTAAGGTCCTTACAAACAACACAAGTTTCATAATTTCTAGCAATGAATGATTCAATCTCAGAAGCTCCCATAAACAAAACAAATTGTTCTACTTCTTCGAACCCAAAATGAATATAGCTATTCCAATTATAGTTCTTAATTAAAACTTCCTCACTAAAGCCACATTGAAATTTAAGATGTTTAGTGTCCTGTTGAGAGCAACAGTTTATATCATGGCGTTTAAGCAAGATTTTAGCAATTGTATTCAGTTTTTCTATCACAGCACACATAACTTTACTCGTTCTTGATTCTCTATAATTATTATATAATTCAATAAGCTCCAAATAGGTTGTAGGTTCTCCCATAGCAACAGTTTTTAATTTTTCGATTTTTCAAATTTTTATGGATTTTTGGGTATATAGGAAAAATAAAACAAAACAAAAAGAAACTAAACAAAAGTAAACTAAGCAAAACAAAATAAAAAGCAGAGAGAGACTCCCCACGTGAACTTATGAGTAGAGCTATGCCTCCCTGGCAACGGCGCCAGAAAATAGACTTGATAACCCACAAGTATAGGGGATCGCAACAGTCTTCGAGGGAAGTAAAACCCAAATTTATTGATTCGACACAAGGGGAGGTAAAGAATACTTATAAGCCTTAACAACTAAGTTATCAATTCAGCTGCACTCGGAAAAGCACTAGCAACAAGGGTGATGTGAAAGTAGCGAGTGATATGAGAGCGATAGTAACAATAATACGACAGCGAATGAATAGTAATATGAGAGCAATGGCACCAGAAAATAGTTGATACTACTTCCAATGACATGTAGAACGAGTATATGATGATGAAAGATGGACCGGGGTTCCCAGCTATCTACACTTGTGGTAACTCTCCAATAACAAGTGTTGGGTGAACAAATTACAGTTGGGCAATTGATAGGATTGAAATAGCATTAAGACAGAACATCAAGATCATTAATCATGTAGGCATGTTTTCCATATATAGTCATACGTGCTCGCAATGAGAAACTTGTACAACATCTTTTGTCCTACCAGCCGGTGGCAGCCGGGCCTCTAGGGAATCTACTGGAAATTAAGGCACTCTTTTAATAGAGCACCGGAGCAAAGCATTAACACTCCGTGAAAACATGTGATCCTCATATCTAAGCCTTTCCCTCCAGTTGTCCCAATTTCTGTCACTTTGGGGCCTTTGGTTCCGGACATAGACATGTGCATACAACTTGTAGATACAATCTAAGCAATAAGTATAGAGCTTAAATGTAAGATCATGCCACTCGGGCCCTAGTGACAAGCATTAAACACAACAAGATTGCAGCAACAATAACTTCATAAACTTTGTAGATAGACAATCATAATGTAACAATCCATCGGATCCCGACAAACACAACACCGATTACATCGGATAAATCTCAATCATGTAAGGCAGCTCATGAGATCATTGTATTGAAGTACATGGGGGAGAGAATACCAACTAGCTACGGCTAGAACCCGTAGTCCATGGGGGAACTACTCACGGAGCATGATGGAGGCGATGGCGTTGATGGAGATGGCTTCCGGGGCACTTCCCCGTCCCGGCGAGGTGCCGGAACAGAGACTTCTGTCCCCCGAAACGGAGTTTCGCGATGGTGGCGGCGCCCCTGGAGTCTTTCTGGAGTTTCGTCAATTGGTGTCGCGTTTTTAGGTCGAAAGGGCTTATATAGGCGAAGAGGCGGCGCAGGAGGGCTAACGGGGTGGTGACACAATAGGGGGGCGCGGCCCAGGCCCTGGCCGCGCCGCCCTATCCTCTGGGCCCACCAGGGCTCCCCTCTGGTGGCTCTCGGGTGTTCTGGAAGCTTCGTGGAAAAATAGGATGCTGGGCATTGATTTCGTCCGATTCCGAGAATATTTCCTTACTAGGATTTCTGGAACCAAAAACAGCAGAAAACAACAACTGGCCCTTCGGCATCTCGTCAATAGGTTAGTTCCGGAAAACGCATAATAATGACATATAATGTGTATAAAACATGTGAGTATCATCATAAAAGTAGCATGGAACATAAGAAATTATAGATACGTTTGAGACGTATCACTCACAATCCCTAACCCTAGGTGTTGTGATTTGTATGTGCTATTTTCTTGGTGGAGATGGTGTTTAGTTGTTCCAAATCATGTGTAGTATACTCCATTAGCATGCTATGAGGCCGATCTGGTTTTTAGACAAGTTTTGCTTGAGTTTTCTGCAGATTCGCAGGGCCGGATTATCCGGCCCCCGCGCCAGCCGGATTATCCGGCCAGGCCGGATTATCCGCCCCTCGGGGACCCCTGATTATCCGGCCTGGAACTATGTTGCTGCTGCAGTTTTGATTCAATCTTTCATGTCTAAACTTTTATCGACTCATAGTATGTTTCTAGAGTACATTACTGTATCAATGCATGACTTATGAGCATTATCTTCTCTTTGCTATCCGTCTTTGCTCCTCACAGGTAGTGGTACTCGGAGGCGCTCAAGGCATAACTGGTCAAGTGATGAATTTGCTCAAGATGTTCCTCGCAAGTCCGCCACTCTCAGGCGAAAGGGCAAGTCATCTAGGGAGAACTACAAGGTAATGGATAGTGTCTCTTATGCAGCTCTCCGTCAGAAAAACTGGTATGAAGACATTGAGAGAGATGATGGGCTTGAGGACAAGCGCTTCTGGTGCATGGAGCAGGAGTTCATTTTCAGGGATATATATGAACCCATGAGGAAAGTGAGACCCATGCAAGCAATCAATGTGGATCTTCTGGCTATCAATAATTACTTTGAGGATGCCATATGGGTCACTGGCAGGATGGGATTGCAGGATCTGATGAAGATACAGTGTGACTACAGTCCTGAGTTGATCAAGCAGTTCTTTGCTACCATTGCCTTCAAGTAGGATGCTGAACGCACTTTGGAATGGATGACTGGCTCCACCCATTGTCAGGCCACCTTGCGCCGCTTTGCTTCTATTCTTGGTGTTTCCATGGGAGGCAGTCACCGCCTTCATGGCCCCCAAAAGACTGACAAGATGGTGCTCTATGATCTCTATGACTCAAATGGAACAGTTGGTTCTACCAAGGGGCTTCTCCCTATCTACAGCCAGCTGCTCCGTTTCTTTCGAGCCACCATTGCTCCAAGTGGTGGAAACAATGATGCAATCCGTGGAGCTCTTGTGGATCTTATGCACCTCAGCCTTCAGTGTGCTCGTGATAGTGATGAGGAATTAGACTTCACCCTTGATATTATGGACTTCATCTTCAATGAGATTCATAATGCCATGGTCTCCCGGACCACCATGCCCTACGCTCCATATATCCAGCTTCTCATCAACACTGCTAGTCTTACTGAAGACTTGGGTAGATTCCCAAAGGAGAGCCACACTGTCAAGAAGGCTTACAAGAAGAAGCTTGTTCCCCATGCTGCTCCTTCTCCTGACTCATTTATGGGAGATGCCCGCTCTAGTGGCTTTGCCCCTGCTCGCCATGTTGATATTCCCGTGATGAAGAAGCATGTGAAGAAGCTCAGTTGGTTTCAACGCAACATTCTGTGCATGAACATTGAGATTCACAAGGAAAACTTTGAGGCCAGCCGTCAGCGTTAGGAGATTCAGCATACTCAGGCGGTCATTCTTCACAAGCTCAGTGGTGAGCAAGGACCTCCGCCTCAGCCTCCAGTTCACCCAGGTTACAGTGGGTGGCACTCTTCTCAGGTTCCTTGGAATGATCTTGAGCAGTGCATTCAGCGGGCCGTCTTCACTCGCGACTCTCCTCCTGCCGCTGACACCGAAGATGAGTACCAGTCCGAAGATGATTCCGAGTGATCTCCATGGGGCGAGTAGCATCGCGCTTTTCCCCTTTTTGGCGTCTCGATGCCAAAGGGGGAGAAGTGTTCTATTAGGTCTTCTCTCGGGGATTTGCATGGTTGGGGTACAAGCATATGCGTTTATCATTCCTTTATTGCTTGTGTCTTTTATGTCGTTTATTTGAACTATTTGGCTTGTTGGTTTGCTTGTTCAAAACAATGTGTTATGTGTGGTTGTGAGACATTGTTAAGGTTTTCGTATTTCTATATGTTGAAGGTTTATTATATGGTGTGTGATGTTATATATCCGGTATTATATATCTCCATATGGGTATGATTTCTATCACCTTGTCTCAACTTCATATATGTCTATGTCTCTTGTTTGAGCTCATGTTTGATACCTCTTGTGTTGAGGCACCTCGCACCTATATGTTGTGTATTTGTATTCAAATGCAAATTACTTGTATGCACATATGTAGGGGGAGTGCCTCTATGTTTTTCCAACATGCTTGCTCTCTATAGTGATTTTCTTGCAAATCCGTATATTGTCATCAAACACCAAAAAGGGGGATATTGAAAGAACATCTCTCACAATATGTTTTGTGTGTTTGATGTCAATGTATGTGATACACTAATGTTTGATGAAGTGGTGCAGGGATTATTTAGATACATGTATATGAGTGACTTGTGTGAAAAAACGAGTTAAAAGGAAGCTGAAAAAGATTCACCAGGCCGGATAATCCGGGCCGGATATTTCACCAGGCCGGATAATCCGGGCCGGATATTTGCAAAATATCCGGCCCCCAAAATTTGGCTAAGGACCAGAGGCGACGCGGCTCAGTACTTCCCTGGCATGGGGCCGGACATTTGGCCGGACATTTGGCCGGTTTTTCTCCAGGGCCCGATTTTTCGGCCCTCGAAAGTCACCAACGGCTGGATTTTGAGAGGGGGTATTTATACTCCCCTTCTTCTACCTTCCTCCTTGCTCAATCATTGGAAAAATTCTGCCAAGCCTCACCACCATTAGAGCCACCTCAAGAACTCAAGATTTGCAAGATCTCCTCCCTCACCCAACCAAAGCTCTTGATCTTTGGAGATTCGAAGGAGAAGACACCGATCTACATCCTCACCGAAGCGATTTACATTTCACCCTCATATGCTTGAGGGCCCTCTTGCTAGTGTTCCTCTTTGGATCCCTAGTTGATTGTTGTTAATTGTTGTGTTGTTACAGATTTGGGAGCCTCCAATTTGGTTGTGGATGTGTGCCCCAAGAACCTTGTAAAGGCCCGGTTTCCGTCTCGAGGAAATCCCTTAGTGGAAGTGGGCTAGGCCTTTGTGGTGTTGCTCACAGGAGACCTGAGTGAATCCTTCGTGGCTGTTGGTCTGGCTTTCGTAGCGACCACACTCCTCCGAACGTAGACGTACCTTCTTGCAAAGGAAGGGAACTACGGGAATCAACTCCGTGTCTCCGTGTGCTTCACTCTCGGTTACCTCTATCCTTTATCTCCTCTATCTATTGCGTAGCCATATCTTGCTTAGTCGCTGACCTTGTCATATAGGTAAATTCACATAGTTGCATATCTAGAGAATTTACCTTTGTGTCAAGCCTAAATTGAAAAAGAACTAAAAATTGGTTAGCACCTATTCACCCCCCCCCCTCTAGGTGCGGCATACAATCCTTTCATGTTTGACGACACTTCGTGTCGTAGGCACTAGCATGGGGACACCAGCAACGAACGTCAACGCCGATGAGTAGGTTTTCGGATGTTTTTTCTTTGCACCAAAACTTGTAATGGCCAATTGGAGCCACTAGGTTAGGTTTCTGGATGTTCTTTCTCTGCAACGATGAAGGCGGCCCCCCTATTTTGGGTGATTGAGTGTTCTTTTTTCGCAGCGAAGAAGGCGAGGGCCATCACCAACCTCTAGTATAGGTCTATTTTGCAATCATGTAAAGTGAAACCTATGTAATATTTCTATCTCAAAATGAAGCCTATGTAACATTTCTATCTCAAAATGAAGCATATGTAAAATATTTCTATCTCAATAAAAATGCATATTTACTATTTCTATCTCAATAAAAAAATATTTTTTTAAGAATTTTTTATTTGGGGTTGTCGGGTGTGTGCAACCGCTCCCCAAATTGGAGAGCAGGTCGGACACCCAATAGTGCGATGCCGGTACCACCGCTAAGGGCATCTCCAGCGGGCCGCCGTATTTCGGACGGTCAAAATGTGCGAGAGCGTCTATTTGCATCGGCCCGCGGACGCGAAAATGGTTGTGCATCCGTTTGCGTCGGGGTGGCTCCAGCGGGCTGACGCATTTCCGGCGCGGACCAGTTTAGTTTCAGAAAATTCAGAAAAGAGGCTATAGCCTTAAATTAGCTCAAATTTGCACGTATTTATAGCCTAAAATTAGGACAAATTGAGGTCTGAAATAAGTTCATCACACTTTGCACATGGTACGGCGCAAAGTGGAGTCCAAAAGGGGCACAACAAGGCCTGAAGAGCATATGAAGTCCAAAAGGAGGCCATGGTGCTAGACATGGGCACCGCTGATCAGGCGTCTCGCGCGCGCCGGTCGGCTTTCAGCTGCATCTGCCATGCCTGCTAGCTGGCCTGCAGGTTGGCGGCCGCTGCATTCCTCTCCTTCTGGTTCCTGCGCCGGCCACGACGCTTCGCGGCCTTGACGCCTTTCTCCTCCTTGGACAACACCTTCTTTGCCGCCTTTGGCTTAGCGTCTCTGTCGCCGGTGGTGACCCGCTTTGCTTTCGTTGGAGCTGCGGCCTCCATTGTGGCTATGGTCGTGTCTATGGGGGAGTCTGGGGCGGCGGCGGGTGCGAGGGTTACCTCGGAATTCATGGTGGTGGCTGTGGCGGCGAGGACGCTCATCGCTTCTGAACTGCTAGCGCCGGTCTACTTTGATTTTTTGCGCGGGGAATAACCACTGGCGGGAATGTTATCGGCCTCCCTACCACTGACGCGCGGGTCCTACGTAAGTTTCGGCGGACACTCGGCGCAAACGCGGAGCGTCCGCGAAGACGCAAACATGACGCATATTTGAGCTAGGTTTATATCGCCGTGGACGATCCGGTTATTTTGTGTTACCCCGCTGGAGCAGGAGACAGACGCATTTTCGATAACAACGGACACGAACGGTCGGTCCGTTTACGTCGTTCCTTTGGAGACGGCCAACGCTTATTTAGGACGGCGTCGGTGCGGGTGGAAATGTTCTTAGGTGGTTGTGCACTTGTACTGGGGGGAAAAGAAACGTAGCGCTTCCATGGCTGGTGTCCTCATCTGTATTGTAACCTCCCATTGCTCGTGCCCTCAAGAGCATGTATACTCGTTGAACTACGTAGTTAGCACTCGCAAACGTGTCGATAGGCAGACTGTCGTTAATTTGACGGTCCATATTGTTTTGTCAGTTGGCTCGTACCTGACAGAGTGATAGAGGAAAGGAAGCAGTGATGCTCCTCTGCGGCGAAAATATAAAAGGAAAAAAGAAGCTAGCGCAGGAGCCACAGTGAAACCAGCTCAACTTGCACGAGTGTGATGACTGATGAGTGATGAGCTGGCCGAGAAAAGCCAAGAACCTTTTCCCCGTGCAAAAACCCCCCGTCACGTGTCGCCGCCTCGGCTTCGGCCGTCCGTTTTGCAGCTCGCCCGACCCCGACACGCGCGCACCACAGGTGAAGTATATCCTCCTCATAAGATCTCGCGCCCCCCATTCCCCGACTCCCACTCAACAGCTCACTCTCTCTCCGTCCCTCTGCGCCGCGCCGGGCCATCATCCCTCGCGGCGTCCGCATTGCCATCGTGATGGCGTCGCACGCGCTCCGCCTCCGCCCGCTGCTCTCCACCGCGCGCCCCACGCCCACGCCCACGCCCCCGCCGCCGCGCGCCGCCGCCGGGCGCCGCTCCTCGTTCGTCATCGTCCGGTGCTCCGCCGCACAGGCGCTCAAGGTACGGTCCCATACTATGTCCCCTTCCTCTCCCCTTGGGTTCACGCACATGCAGCGTTTCTAGCCGGGCGCGTGGTGGTGGAATGGAACGATGCGCTCGTTGGGTCCGCACTACAGGGGGTATCCCTTCACGCGGCTCAATTGCGGCTCCACTTCTTTTGCTCCCCATGATTCGGGTCACCAAATGCTTCTCCCCGTCGCCCGGTATCAGCGTTATCTTGGCGTGGATTTCTTCTACCCTGCTGCGATCCGGAATTTGCACTTTCTCGGGACCTCTCGCGCGCGTGGATAGCTACTGCCCTTTGGGGCTTTGGGCGCTCTTGCATGATCGATTATCTATCTCCTTGCCTGTCCATTTATGTTTTCTCTGTTATTTATTATGCTTGTGTTATGAGTACTACTACTACATGTGTTCGCAGTCTACTGTTGGGCGGTGACCAATGCTGTTGTTATTCGTGCGAATTTCGGGATTTTCAACTTGCCAATTACTACGTGTTTAGTTGAAACAGTATCATGGAACGATGGTAATCCTCTCTGCAGATCAAGTCGATTCCCACCAAGCCCGTCGAGGGGCAGAAGACTGGAACTAGCGGATTGAGGAAAAAGGTACGCCTTCTTCTGTTTCCGAATCCTGCAGGTTTCAGCAGGCTAATTTGCTTGCAAATGTTGCTTCTGTAATTCCTCAAGTAACAAGTCCATATCAACCTCAAAGATACGGGCATCAATGTGCACTTAGCTTAGCCAGGGTTCAGTAACATATCAACGTCATGTGCATCCATATCAATGTGCCTGCCTTCGTCTTCTACTTCCATATAATGCAACGACAGTGTAGAGTTTCCTTCCCATGTGATGCAGGTAAACCGCAACCCAAATATGTCCCCAATGTGTCAAAAATCACTACTCAATCTTGGTTAGTGTTGCTCAAGGCTGAGAATGGTTTTGGTAGTACAAGGGAGATAAGTCAATGGCTTGGACTGAATCTGTTTTCTGAGGAGTTGACGGGTGTAAACTAGACTTGTTCCATACTTTCCATCTCTTAATCAAGTCGTTGTTTGCTGTCCTATCAGGTCAAAGTGTTCCAGGAGGAGAACTACCTCGCCAACTGGATTCAGGTGTGTACGCCCCCTTGCAAATATTAAATGTTACTCTATTCTTTGCAAGATCACTTATGAACATTCAGTCAGAGTGATTTCTCCATTTCTTGTGGTGTCAAGGCTCTGTTCAATTCATTGCCACCGGAGGATTATGTGGGTAAAACACTTGTACTTGGGGGTGATGGACGGTACTTCAATGTGGAAGCTGCTCAGGTGCTGCTAGAAATGAAACAATAGTTAACATGTGTTTGTGCGACGTTTGCTTGTGCATATGATATCTTTTCCGTTTTAATGCAGATTATCATAAAGGTCGCGGCTGGAAATGGTGTTGGGAAGATCCTTGTTGGCAGGTAAGTAATCAGTAGCTGACCTGCTTGGCTTAAGGGAGTGCAATAGTAACTTCTGAAAGTAGGAGTATTTGTTGAACTAGTAGTCCAATGAATTGGGTAGCCTTATTGCCCTTTGCATGCTAATTATACTTTACCAGATGCAAATACATAAAACAAAAATAACCACACTATGTCACAAAAGCTCAACCTGTTTGTTGGCCACTTGAGGTGGCTTGCTGTACCATGTTATGTGCAAATGGATAGTTTGTATCATATCCAAATGTGTCATCTTGTTTGTAGGCATGGTCTGCTGTCAACGCCTGCTGTATCTGCTGTAATTCGTAAAAGAAAAGTATGTCTATTATCTCACTCCGCTCATTATGTGCATCACCACCTGTTTCAGCTATCTTTTATTAATTGCAGTTTTCATTTTTCGTCAGGCTAGTGGTGGCTTTGTCATGAGTGCAAGTCATAATCCAGGTGGACCAGACAACGATTGGGGTATAAAGGTGATGCCATAACAAAAAAAATGGAGTTCTCTTTCGCTGATTGAGAAATTATATTTACTTTTAGCAGAAAATGGCATGTAGTGTTTGAGGAAATAGTATGAAAGAAATACTTTTCTATTTCGAGAAATTAAGGTATGAGTAGCATGTCCGAGTAGACTTTTAAGGAGTGAAATACCAAGGAGAAAATCAGACATATGTATTTCTGTTTATGGTTGTATTTGTGAACATATATTTTTCCTGCCTTTGAGTCTTGGTTGAAAATGAAAGAAAGAGCTATTCTGTATTTTAGTCCGGTTCAACAATTATTTTGTGTGCAGACGTAATTTCGTGTCGTATATTTGTTAAATCTCTGGTAAATTGAATAGTTGGCAACATGGCTATGCATGCTTTAACAAGTATTTTGCAAAATCAAACTGTCAATATGTGATATATTCAAATGATACACTTTCGTGTGTCAAATAGGTGACATACTCCGCTATCCTAATGTAGTGTTCTCTTGCAGTTTAATTATAGCAGTGGGCAACCAGCACCAGAGACCATTACTGACCAAATATATGGGAACACACTTTCGGTATGAAGCTTTAACATCCTTTTATTAGGTTATTGTTCATTATATTCCATAGACCTATTGCTTCTTTCCTGTTGTCTTGTTCCTCTTAATCAATGGAAATCTTCTGCTACAGATTTCTGAAATAAAGACAGCAGATATTCCTGATGTTGATTTGGCCGCTCTTGGAGTCACAAGTTATGATGATTTCACTGTAGAAGTGATAGATCCTGTTTCAGACTACCTTGAATTAATGGAGGTATATGATGATATTAATATAACACTAATAATTATTTTCTTACTCAAGTGATATTTTGTTTTTGTCTTGCAGAATGTGTTTGACTTCCAACTTATCAAGGATCTTCTTTCTCGTCCTGATTTCAGGTCCTGTGGATTTCGTTTTCTCTCTTACAAGTGTTCATTTCTTCGAGAATATAACTAGTACACCCTTATAATCTGCATATTGTCATTGGCTGATATTTAAGGATAACTTGACAAATTGTTTTTTAAATCTTCTCAAGAATGTTATTTATTCAAGGAATGTACAACAAACTAAAACCATGCAACTAAATAGTACCGCTTTTGAGTTTTCAAGGCCACCATACCTGTGGTTTCTGCTAACCCTTGCTGATTCCGTATTTGTCTTGGTCATGTTGGTAGCAGTTGCAATAACTCTCTTAACATATGTATCTTAACCACATTCTGTAATTTAATGTTCTTGGGTTAATGAATTGAGTACAATAATCACAATTGATCATTTACCATGATTTTCAGATTCGTATTTGATGCCATGCACGCAGTAACTGGTGCATATGCGGGACCCATTTTTGTCGAGAAACTTGGAGCTGATGCGGTGACATATCCATTACTTGCAGATGAAAATTTGAATGGGTTTGAAGGAACAGTTGATGTTGAATTTAAACTTGGTTTGCAGGATTGCATACTAAATGGAGTGCCTCTTGAAGATTTTGGAGATGGCCATCCTGATCCTAATTTAACGTATGTAATCCATCCAATCAAACCTTGCTGAATTTCCGTGTTACTATAGTTACTTATATTTTTCCACAGTTATGCCAAGGAGCTAGTTTTTATAATGTTCGGAAGCCGTGCACCTGACTTCGGTGCAGCAAGTGATGGTATGTTCAACTACTACCTAGTTTGTATGTTCTTACTACTGGATCTTCCAAATTTTAATTTACTTCGCACATATCATGTGCAATTTTAGCAACCAAAAGAGAAACGCCCATAAGTACTCCGACCCTTGTTCTTGATCATGAAGTAACTTTACAGAGAATGACGACTTTTATGGCCATATACAGGGTAGTTGAGTAATTTACTCCAAGTCCCAAAAGTTACTCGTCACTGTAAATATATAAGTTAATCATATAGTAAAATTTTACCAAGTTCTTTAATTACATATTGAGTCCTCATTTGATACTTTGTGTCTACTAATATTACCTCTTAATGTTCAGTTGAATTCCATAAGTGTACTATTCCGAACAGCGGAACTCCATTCAGTCATCTGTTTATTGTTGATTTTCTTCCTTTTCTTTTCTGACCTTTCTTTGTAATTTAAGGAAATATATTATAAATAATTGCCAGATAACAATGACTTTTGCAGGCGATGGAGATCGAAACATGATTCTCGGAAAAAGGTTCTTTGTTACACCATCAGACTCTGTTGCAATGATCGCAGCCAATGCACAGGCGGCAATTCCTTATTTCCAGTCTGGCCTAAAAGTAATTAGATTCCACAGTCTTGTTGTTTTCTCATTTCTCTATTAGCCTCGGAAAAGATAAGAATCTTCTTTAAGTTTGATTAATGACTTTTCTTTTAGGGACTTGCTAGATCAATGCCAACCAGTGGTGCTGCTGATCGTGTGGCTGAAAAATTAAATGTTCCATTTTTTGAGGTACTACTTTCTAAGAATCAAATGTGATAGACTATATTCAGATAGCCACATTTCTGTAGCTTCTACTGGAACATCTCAAACAATGTGGTGTCACTTCGTAGGTTCCAACAGGCTGGAAATTTTTGCGAACCTAATGGATGCAGGAAAATTGTCTATATGTGGAGAAGAAAGTTTCGGGACAGGGTCAGATCACATCAGAGAGAAGGATGGCATCTGGTAAGAAGTAAATTGCTCATACATGGTTGTAACTTCCCCATGCATGGTTTTCACTTTTATTAGATATTCCAGATTCCCAGGTGTAACTTTCAAACAGATAATTAAATCTCTATAAGCAACTAATCAAACTCTTGATTAGCTGCTTGGAAAGGCTAAATTGCGGAAAAAATATAGTTGGCTTACACGTGAAATGCTTCATTTTTCCTTGAATCCTTGATATCAACCAATAATACTCTTGGTGAACTCTTGACTTCCAGGGCTGTTCTGGCTTGGCTCAACATACTTGCGCATAGAAACAAGGATAAGAAGGTGGGGGAGAGACTTGTATCTGTGGAAGATGTAGCTAGGGAGCACTGGGCAACCTATGGCAGGAATTTCTTTTCCAGATATGATTATGAGGTATTTAATCAAATAGATTCCTGAAATTATATCCAGGGGGATACACCTTATGTGACAAATAAAATTTCTGGAACAACCCAGCCTGGAAAATCCCTTGATCACATGCTCTTCACTTTTAGGAGTGTGAATCCGAGAGTGCAAATAAGATGATGGAACACCTCAGAGATTTAATTTCGAAGAGCAGCCCTGGAGAGAAATTTGGTTGGTTATATTGCATTTTTTATATAACTGTGCTCTTATTTCCTTTATAGATCAGAGTTTCGTCCAAACCTGATACCATTGATATTTTGATGCAGGAGATTACACCCTTCAGTTTGCTGATGATTTCAGTTACACTGACCCCGTAATCTTATATACTTTCCTTCTCTGCCTCCCTCTCTGCTTATGTGTAATAGTTACCACAAGCTTACATTTTCCCTTAATATTGCAGGTAGATGGTAGTAGTGTATCAAAACAGGGACTTCGATTTGTTTTCAGCGATGGATCAAGGATTATCTTCCGCCTATCGGTACAGGCACAACACTGAGTTTTTGAAGACTTTTTACTAATTAACACTTGATCCCAACGTTGTGATCTTGTAGGGAACTGGATCGGCTGGAGCAACGATCCGCCTGTACATTGAGCAATTCGAGTCCGATGCCTCGAAGCATGGCCTCGATGCTCAAATAGCTTTGAAGCCTTTAATAGGTAACTGCTATAACTCTTCTCCAGTGAACTATTCTGCATCTATTTGCTTGATTATGACCATATGCTAAACACATAATTTGTCCACTATTATTGATGCAGACCTAGCGTTGTCTATCTCGAAACTAAAGGACTTCACCGGAAGAAACCAGCCAACTGTCATAACATAGAACAAACTTCCAGTGCTAGCGACTCCACCATCTGTGTATTCGTTTTTTGCTTTTTTTTAATGTCCTCCTTCCAATCACAAAAAATAACGGAGCCATAGCCCGAGTGTCGAGTTGAGTTGTTGATTTTTCCAATAAAGGGGTTGTTGATCCGGAGATATAAGAGTATTGAGTTGAGATGTTGATGGCGGACATGCAAGAGTATTTTCTAACTAGAAGATTTAATATGATGGTTGCTATATTATGGATTAGAATCAGGGTTTTAAATTCCCCTTCTCTCCCGCTATTGATCTTCATACGGTACATATAGTATCTGTATGTGTATAGTAATGCCTGTATACGGACCAGTATTTTTATACGGCTGTAACACATCAGTTAGTTCATGCCTCGGTATTGTGTGTATGCAGTTGGGTATTAGCACTTGGAAGAACTTGCAACTTTTTGTATGGTGATTAGGGTACTAAATAGGTTTTTTTTTAGAACAGCCTGTCAATCTTTTTATTCATTTGATATAATGTTTACAGGGATAGTAGCAGAATAAGGATTTACAAGCCATATAGGACGACCTGTTCCTAGATTTAAAACAAACTTGACAAGGTTGTGAGCTTCAAAGTTGGAAGCGCGACCTTCGAATGTGAATGTGCACTCCTGAAACTGTGCACTTCGACTTGCTATCTCTCTGATTGTTGATCCACTTCTTTCTTTACTCCCTTCTTCTATGTCAGCTACTGCACTCTAACAATCTGAAGCCACAAAGATCCTCCGAAGATCAAGAATTCAAGACCATCTGCCAATGCTAGTGCCACATGACATGCGAGCGTCTCTAGAGAGGCCGGATCCATGATACCTGGAAAGACAGCAGGGTCCATGATACCTGGAAAGACAACAGCAGAGGCACCTAAATAATCTCCGTTGCTATTTCTGATATTTGATGCAGTCGAGCGTTTCTCCCCTGTTTTAGAAACTGCAGCATCAACATTAGCCTTAGGAGCAGCGTGTGGAGGTGGTCTCCAGCTTGCTTGGACTGCATGCATCTGACGGCATGTTTTAGTTTCGTACCAACCTTTAGCTCCACCAAAAACGAGTTAACAAAGCCGAAAGTTGACAAAGGGCTCTGAAAAACTTATTCGTGAATGGATTTCCTTCGCGCAGTCTAGATCGCCCATAGTGTCACAGTCGTGCGTGTAAACTGATCATGAGGTAGTCTCCATCATATGAAACAACCAATGCTTCACCATAAGATCCTCAGAGAGTGCCCAAACACTTCTAGCCATATTGCATTCAAGTAACGAGTGTCTCCAAGAGTCATTAACTCCAAGCAAAGCACACAAACTCGTTCTGGCATATTACGATGCTAGAGCAAGTCAGATGTTGGCAAAGATTGTTGTGCCAATCTCCATAAGAAGATCCTTATTTTTGATGGTACGGCTGTTTTCCAGAGAGAAGTCCAACCCTTTGTTTCAGCTTCATTATTTGATGCTCCAACATTTCCTTCAAATAATTCTCCCTATTAATCTTTGTGTTCACAATCATGCGGTAAGCTGACCTCACGGTGAATATGCCCTTCCGGTCAAAATTCCAAGCCCAGATATCTTGCTGCCTACAGGTACAAAGCGGTATACTCAAGATCAAAGAAGCATCCATAGGCAAAAAAATACTCTCTGCCTAATGACTCCTTTCAAGCTGCCGAGGTCTCATCAATCCCAGTCGTGCCACACCCGCTGCTGGGCCTGGAGGCCTTTGCCAGCCCGGATCCCCCAGCTGATGCTCACCAGGATGGGCCGGTCGGCCAGGATGACGTTGGGCCGTTCGGCGTTCGGGCAGGATGTTGATGGGCTGGGAGAGATGGATGGGGCACGCTGCCAAGTCCTGGGCCTGTCTATTCCTCCCTCGCCGATTCTGGATGCTTCTAGGGTGGACGAGACGAGCGATGATGAGGCGGTCGATGAAGAAATCGTGGCTGACACGCCCCCGTCTCAAGCTGACGCCGTGGTGCCCCCTGCCGCCTCTCCGTCAGTGTGCCGCTTCGCCTCACCTCCTCTAGAGCGCGACAAACACTGGTACCTAGGGCGCCGGTACCTTTGGCGCGACCAAGGACGTTGGGAGAGTTCCTCGAAGCTGCAAAATCGCGCTCGGATGCTCTCCTCCATACCCCTGCCATCAGACGGAGGTTGGTTGAGCTGAACTTTCAACCGCGCCGAAGCTCGAGGATCGCGAAGCAGCCAGGAGGGATGGATGCTGAGATGAAGGCGGTGCGGAACTTGATGCGCAAGCTCGGCCTTCTTTCTGGGGACGAGGCGCCTTCAGCGGCCGCTCTAGAAGCTTACCACAAGATGTACGAGCTCCCCCTGACGGATGATATGATTGAGGCTATCGCGGAGTTCTACGGAAGGACGCTCTCCTCGATCAGAGGCTGCTCCCTGCCGCTGCTGGGGATGTTGGGTGGTCGCCTCGTGGAGGCCTGACCTTGACGCGGGTCGCTCGGGTGCTGGATGATCGTTCTAATGTTATACGAACCAAAGATTATGGTGGCCAATGTGCGAGGCCTTAATGATCGCGCAAGACGGACGGGTGTTAGGAGTGTAGTAGGTATTACGGGTGCGTCTATCGTGTGTCTCAAGGAGACAAAGTTATCGGTTGTAACCCCTGCCATTGTTATGGAAGCGCTGGGCACGGACTTTGATGCTTATTTCTGCTTACCTGCGTCTGATACTCGGGGTGGGGTGATTGCGGCCTGGATGAGCAGGGTGGTGCAGCTCGACAGCGCCCACATAGGTGCTAATAATATCACTGCTAGGGTGACACCCTTTGGGGGAGAACCATGGTGGTGGTGGACCTGCGTCTACGGGCCACAGGCAGAGGCTAGAGGCTGACAAGATCGCCTTCCTGGATCAGTTGCGTGACATCCGCGAAACCCACCAAGGCCCATGGGCCCTCTGTGGGGACTTTAACATGATCTATCGGGCTGAGGACAAGAACAACGGTAATCTTAACCGTAGGATGATGGGCAGGTTCCGCCGCTTCCTGAACGACTGCGAGCTCAAGATCTACCTGCATGGCCGCCGATACACTTGGTCCAATGAGCGCGAGACTCCCATGCTAGTCCGGCTCGACCGAGTGTTCGTCACGGTGACATGGGAGGAACTCCATAGTAGCTGCACTCTACGCTGCTTGGCGACGGTGGTGGAGGACCACTGCCCCCTCCTCCTTGATTGTACCACACAGTCGATGGGGCGGAAGAGGTTCTAGTTCGAGCGGTTCTGGCTGAAGCTTGATGGGTTCAACGAGGTGGTTCAGGATGCCGGGGGGTGGTCCAGGGAGACACGGACCCCTTCAAGAGGCTCACCGCTAAGTTGAAACTCGCTGCGTGCAAGCTCATGAGCTGGAGCGACAAGAAGGTCGGGTGTGTTAAACTGCAGCTGATGATAGCGCGGGAGGTTGTGCTGAGGCTTGACATCGCCATGGAATCCCGACAGCTCTCCCCTGATGAGCGTCGACTCCGGACACATCTCAAACAAGCCTATCTGGGGATGGCTTCCCTAGAGAGGACGATGGCCCTGATACGTCTCAAACGTATCTATAATTTCTTATGTTCCATGCTAGTTTTATGACAATACCTACATGTTTTATTCATACTTTATATCATTTTGATGCATTTTCCGGTACTAACCTATTAACAAGATGCCGAAGCGCCAGTTCCTGTTTTCTGCTGTTTTTGGTTTCAGAAATCCTACACAGGAAATATTCTCGGAATTGAACGAAACAAAAGTCAAACCTTCTATTTTACCGAGACGGACCCAGAACACCGAAGGAGAGACGGAGAGGGGCCAAGGGGCCCCACACCACCTGGCGGCGCGGCCAAGAGGTGGGGCGCGCCCAGCTATGGGGTGGGCCCCTCGGGACCCCTCCAACGCCGCCCTTTCGCCTATATAATCCTCCAGATGCGAAAACCGTAAATATCCCGACGATATTCCACGAAGAGTTCCATAGATGCCGCCATCGCGAAGCCAAGTTTTGGGGGACAGAAGTCTCTGTTCCGGCACGCCGCCGGGACGGGGAATTGCCCCCGGAGTCATCTCCATCAACACCACCGTCATCTCCATCTCCGTTGTTGTCTCCCATGATGAGGAGGGAGTAGTTCTCCCCCGAGGCTGAGGGCTCTACCGGTAGCTATGTGGTTCATCTCTCTCTCCCATGGTGTGATCTTTATGTGATCATGAGCTTTGTATCACTATTAATCTATGTGCTACTCTAGTGATGTTATTAAAGTAGTCTATTCCTCCTCCATGATGTAAAGTTGACAGTGTGTGCATCATGTAGTACTTGGCGTAGGTTGTGATTGTAATCTCTTGTAGATTATGAAGTTGACTATTACTATGATAGTATTGATGTGATCTATTCCCCCTTTCATAGCTATTGTTGACAGTGTGTATGCTATGTTAGTACTCGGTCTAAGTTGCAACGGTATTGTCTTGGATTATGATTTGATGAGGATATCCCTATGAGTGATGTTTGTCAAGTACTTGATGAACTTTGGGTGGAGCTTTCGTAGCCGCTACATGATTAGTGATTCCTATAGGAGAGTAATTCAGAGTAGCACAAGTGAGGAGAAGTTATTTATTTATTATGTGATCATTGTTGAGAGTGTCCACTAGTGAAAGTATGATCCCTAGGCCTTGTTTCTAAGCATTGAAACACCGTTTCCAACAAGTTCTGTTACATGTTTGCTTGCTGCCATCTTTATTTCAGATTGCAATTACTACTTACAATCATCCATATTACTTGTATTTCACTATCTCTTCGCCGAACTAGTGCACCTATACATCCGACAAGTGTATTAGGTGTGTTGGGGACACAAGAGACTTCTTGTATCTTAATTGCAGGGTTGCTTGAGAGGGATATCTTTGACCTCTACCTCCCTGAGTTCGATAAACCTTGGGTGATTCACTTAAGGGAAACTTGCTGCTGTTCTACAAACCTCTGCTCTTGGAGGCCCAACACTGTCTACAGGAATAGAAGCGTGCGTAGACATCAAGTTATTTCTGGCGCCGTTGCCGGGGAGTCAAGGTAAAAGGTATTCACATCCTCCGACTACTAAGCTATTTCCTAGCATTGTTGCCGGTGTGTGAGTGCTCGAAGCTATTTCCTTTAGATCCTGCAATTGCATCTTTTTGTTTCTTGTTTTTATTTGTCACTAGTAAGGCATAATGGAAAACAACAAAAAAATTAGTGAGCTTTTTAATATTTTTCCTGAGCTAAGACATGAATGGTTTGATGCGAAAATTAAAAAACCTATGGAACCTTATCTGCATGATAGTAGCAATGTTATTAGTATGAATGCAATTACGGCTAATGCTATGGAAAAGTCTAAGCTTGGGGAAGCTAGTTCTTATGATCTTTTTAGCTTCCCATCTTTAGGGTAGAAAATTTGCTCTGATAATACTTTATCTTCCATATGCGATAACTCTAATGATGCTTGTGATATTTTAAATCCACCTGCTAAAAGTATTTCTTTCAAGATACCTATGAAAATTGTTGAACGTGCTATGAACAATTGCTATTTTGGAGATGGGACTGTCCATCCTAGTGATCATTTACTCTTTATACATGAATTATGCGAGTTGTTCGAGAATGCAGGTATTTCAAAGGACCAAGTTAAGAGGAAGCTATTCTCTATATCGCCGAAGGGCGGAGCCGCGGAATGGTATAAGATGTCGAAGAATGGTCGATCTATTGGTTGGGAGGTAATTATACCTCTCTTTTATTCTAAATTTTATCCTCCTCATGAAGTGCATGTTGATAGGAATTACATTTATAACTTTTATCCTCGTGATGGAGAGAGTATTTCCCAAGCATGGGGGAGATTGAAGTCACTAATGCTCAAATGTCCCATTCATGAGCTCCCCCGTAATGTTATTATTAATAATTTTTATGCAAGACTTTCAGGACATCACAAGGACTATCTAGATGTCTGTTTGGAGGGATCTTTCACAAGCAAGGAGGTTGAAGCTAGATGGGATCTTCTTTAAAGAATTCAAAGCAATACTGAAGATTGGGAGAATGACAAAGGTAAAGAATCAGGTATAAACTACGAGTATTATTGCATTAAGTCTTTCGCTCAAACTGCTGATTTTCAAGAGCTTAGCGCTAAATATGGTTTTGATCCTCAAATTATGGTCGATTGCTATAGAGCCTTTGCTTCCCATATTAGTGTTCCTAAATAAAATTGGTACATGTATCATGAACCTTTTAAAGACGCTTGCATGGAAAATGAAATTGTTGTTAATGATTGCAATGAACATGCTCAAACTTCTGAGAATGCTATTTCCTATAAGCATGTTAATTTTTGTGGGGTTCATAGACCTTTTGAAAAGAATAAAATTGAAGAAAAATATTGTGTCCATCACAGGAATGAAAAAACTAGAAATTGGTCTAGGGCTCTAGATGATCTTGGTGAAAAAGTTTGTGCCCTCTATCCTTTTATTTGTGAACTTTGCCATAGAGTGGGTCATTTTAATTTTCAATGCTCCTCCAATGATAATTCGAACCTTATGAGTGCTGCAAATTTGTATTGTGATGATGAAATCACTCCTAATCAGCATGATGAACTTACTTTATTTTTGGGGTGTGAAGAGTTATTGAGAAAAACTTCTTTGGTGGATATGAGTGCTCTTGATATTAATAGTGTCCTGCATGGGTGTCTTTCTTATTGCACTGATAATTGCCATACAAATACTTACATACAAAATATTTTAGAAGATGACACTCTGCCAAAATATGATAGGACCGCGGTGTGTTTTGAACTTATTAATGAAAAGGAGGAATCCCCCCAAGTTTCTTCTATTGTTTCTGGAAATAAATCAGGTTATGTGGAAAAGTCTACCTTCAAGCCTCTTCCTCCTAAAGAAGGGAACGAGGAGAAGGAAAAGAAGAAGAAGAAGGAAACGAAGAAGAAGAAGAAGAAGAAGAAGAAGAAGAAGAAGAGGGGGAATAAAAAGAAAGAGGTAATAGCATATCCCCGCGTGTATAAGATAACGATAGGTAACCGTAAGTATGTTGCTCCTAATGATTATTATGATAATGAATCTGAATACAATGATCTTCCTATGCCCTTTACTTATATTAGTGATTATGATTTGGAAGAGGACACTACTTTTGATACCGAAAATCTCTTTGGTACCGATTATGAAAGTAATGATGTTAGCACTATCCATGTTTCCTCAAATGATGATATTATATCTTCGGGCTTAGATAATCGTTATAGAGATGGCTATGACACAGAGTTATAATTATCCTTATGAAACTTGTCATAGTTATGATGGGATTGCCAAAAACCATTCCCTTAGTATGCAACTTGTTTACCATGTTCAAATTCTTGATAATGATCCTGCTCCAATTACTATTAATGAGAAGAGTTTTTCTTATGCCAAAAATAATGATACTTTCATGCATATGAACCATGATAAGAATTTTTTAAGTGATGGTTATATTGTGGATTTCATCAATGATGCTACTCGAAAGTTATTATGAGAGAGGGAAACATGGTTATACGCATCTTAATAATATTAAGTTTCCCCTCTTTATGTTGAGAATCTTGAAGTTGCGCTTGTGTTGCCTTTCTATGCTTGTTGCGTTATGCTTACATGACTTATTTATTTACAAGATTCTTTTTCATAGGAAGTGGGTTAGACTTAAAAGTGTTTCTTATTTGCTTTTGATGCTCTCTTTTGCTTCAACTCTTATTTCTTGCGAGAGCATCATTAAAATTACTGAGCCCATCTTAATAGCTATAAAGAAAGAACTTCTTGGGAGATAACCCATGTTTTTATTTTTGCTACTGTTTTGTTGTGTCTTGGAAGTTGTTACTACTGTAGCAACCTCTCCTTATCTTTATTTTATTGCATTGTTGTGCCAAGTAAAGTCTTTGATAGTAAAGTTGATACTAGATTTGGATTTCTGCGCAGAAACAGATTTCTAGCTGTCACGAATTTGAGTAGATCTCTCTGTAGGAAACTCTAAAAAATCTGCAAAAATTCATGAGTGATCATTAGATATGTACGCAACTTTCATTCAATTTGACCTTCTTCATCTGAGCATGTTAAGTGCCTCGAAAAAAAATTGTCTTTACGGACTATTCTGTTTTGACAGATTCTGCCTTTTATTTCGCATTGCCTCTTTTACTGTGTTTGAGTGGACTTCTTTGCTCCATTAAATTTCAGTAGCTTTGGGTAATGTCCAGAAGTGTTGGGAATGATTTTGTCCTCTCTGAACATGTGAATTTTTGATTATGCACTAACCCTCTAATGAGATTGTTTTGAGCTTGGTGTGGAGGAAGTTTTCAAGGATCAAGAGAGGAGGATGATATAATATGATCAAGAATAGTGAACATTCTAAGCTTGGGATGCCCCCGTGGTTCATCCCTGCATATTTCAAAAAGACTCAAGCATCTAAGCTTGGGGATGCCCAAGGCATCCCCTTCTTTATCGACAACTTATCAGGTCACCTCTAGTGAAACTATATTTTTATTCCGTCACATCTTATGTGCTTTACTTGGATCGTCTATGTGTTTTATTTTCGTTTTGTTATTTTCATTCTCTGAATAAATTCGGATCCTAGCAATCCATGTGTGGGAGAGAGACACGCTCCGCTTTTTCATATTGAACACTGGTGTTCTTAGTTTTACTTTTAATGTTCATGGCAAAAGTTAAAAGCTGCTGCATTTATTGCTATTTGGTTGGAAACAGAAAAATGCTTCATGTGGTAATTGGTATATTGTCTTGAATAATTTGATACTTGGCAATTGTTTTGAGCTCTCAAATAGATCATGTTTAAGCTCTTGCATCATGTAGTTTGAACCTATTAGTGGAGAATTACTCGTAGAGCTTGTTGAAATTTGGTTTGCATGATTGGTCTCTCTAAAGTCTAGATATTTTCTGGTAAAAGTGTTTGAACAACAAGGAGACATTGTAGAGTCTTATAATGCTTGCAATATGTTCTTATGTAAGCTTTGCTGTACCGGTTCATACTTGTGTTTGCTTCAAACAACCTTGCTAGCCAAAGCCTTGTACTGAGAGGGAATGCTTCTCGTGCATCCAAAACCTTGAGCCAAAACCTATGCCATTTGTGTCCATCATAACTACCTACTATGTGGTATTTTTCTGCCATTCCAAGTAAATTGCTTGCGTGCTACCTTTAAAAAATCATTCCTTGTCTTTGCAATACATAGCTCATGGGAAAATAGCTTAAAAACTATTGTGGTATTGAATATGTCGCTTATGTATCTTATTTCTTATAAGTTGCTTGTTGAGTGGTAACCATGTTTCTGGTGTAACATCCCAAAAATTTCAAAACAAAACAAATGAATTTCCCTAGTTCCAAATTTTGGAACCAACAAAAACTTTTATTGAATTAAGTTTGAGGCATAGTGATCTTGCTTAATTCTTGTGCTATTGCCATGATGACTTGTTAAATTATTTTGAAATGATCTTAAACCCTAAACCTCACCCCTCTTTTCATCACCCAAGTTAAAATAAAATAAAAGGAAATTTAATAAGAAAAAGGCATTTGTGCCTATGACTATTTTTGTAAATCTTTACCCTAAGCTCTTATACCTTGTTTAGAGGTTTGGAAAACCCTCTTACACCTTACCTAGTACTTATCAAACCAAATCCAAAATGAAACCAAAGAAAATAAAAAGAAACTAGAAATGCCATAGAGGCATATGAGAGTGAAATAGAAAATTTGTGAATTTAAGAATCTTGACCCTAAGACATGTTGTGAATGGTTGGATCACTCCTCTATACCATTTCAACACTCAACAACACCAATTGGGTCAAGCCAAGTCAAATTAAAAATCAAATGCAACATATGCATAGAGGCATATGTGACACATAGCCATAATACCCAATTCTTGTTCTATGCCTTTAAACCTTGACCAAATGATGTGAAACCATCCCTAAACCTAATCTAACACTAAATTGACCCTAACCCATGCCTAAGTAAAGCAAGGGGAACAATTTACAAGAATAATGAAATTTGACATATCACCTCTTATGTGTTATGGCCATTTTTGCAAATCTTTGAACTAGACCATTTGGAATGGTTTCAATGGTTTGGAAATGTTTCTAAACTAATAAGAATCACTTTAGAGTCAAGAAAAGTCAAATCAAATGAAGAGAAATCAATTAGTGAGAAAATCCCATTTTCCCTCACATACACTTTGGCCAATTATGCAAATCTTCACCAAAGGCCACCATTGCTTGATCTATGGTTTGTAAAACTCTTATATATCATGAACAAACACAAATGCATCAAAGAAACCAGAATCAAATCAAAGAAAATCTCAAAACCAACATACATGTGATAATGGTCAAAAGTGAGTTTTATAAAATGTTCCTCACTTTACCCCTCTGGTTTTATCTTTTCTTAAACTAACCTTGGTCAACACTTGCCATGTCATCCAAGACCTTGTCAAGGTGAACAACTTTCCTGTTGACCACCATTGCTAACTTTGACCAGAGTTGACCAGAATGGATTTGACAAATAGTGACTTTGAAACAAAGTGTAGATGACCCCAATTTTGGAAACTTGCAAATCAACCCCAAATTGAACACCACCACCACCATTCTATCACATTGATTATATAAATGAGTTGCACCAAAAAGAATTTCAAATTTTGAAAAGAAGTTTCATGCGGCCATTGTGTCGAGCACCTTGTAGGCATGATTCTGGAATTGTAATACCCCTCTTTGTCCAGCAGATTTTAGCCTAAACTACTTTTAATTCTGGATGATCATTGCTCCCCTATCACCCCTACACCAAGCCCAGTACTTGCAATGGTTGATTAAAGTGGAGAAACGGCAGAACTTTGGCCATGCCGTACCCATGCCGGCCACACTCACTCCATTTCTCTCTGGCCCTCATCTCTCCCTCTCACCATGTCAAATGAGTCGCCTACACTCTCCTACTCACGCCAGTACACTTCCCAGCTAAAGGCTCGCACGACATTGGCCGGAACACCTCGCGCCCAGACACGCCAGAACCATGCCAGGCCACGCGGTGAGCGCGCACGGGCACCTCCTGGACGCGCCAGAGCACGCACGCGTGCAGTCGCCTCAGCCCACCCCTGCATCCCTACGCCTGCGTCAAGCACCACCACCCTCACCTCTACCCCGTAGACATGCTCTCCAGCTCGCGGAGGAAACGTCGCCGTCGCCATGATCCAAGAATTGCCGCGCCCGTACTGCTGGCACTCGAGCGTCGCATGCACGCTCTCGTCCTCCCTCTGCTGTCCCTTCACGCGCGTTAGCTCCGCCTAGCCGTCGCCTACCTCCTGCGCTCCTTAGCTTGCCCCTTCGCGCCCTGGACAGCCATCGCCGTCGACGACCCCCACGAGCACCCCACGGCCACCTAGTGCAACTATAAATAGAGCCCCTCCCCGAGCGATTCAAGCATACCATCGGCCTCCCCTCCTTCTCCTCGATCTCCTCGACCTCTTGCTGCACCACATTAGCCACCACGTCGCCGCAATTTGGCCGGAGTCTGCCGCCACCGTAGCTCAGCGATGTCGTTGATCTCCTCCACCCCAAGCCCTGTTGCGACCACCCTCTGCCTCGCCGTCGTCTCCTCGTTCGATCGCCCGCCTCGCCGAGTCCTGCCAGCGCCCAGGTACGCCGCCGACGACCCCTCTCGCCGCCGGTAGGGTTTCGTCCCCGACGGGCGGTGTCGAGGAAGGTGATGAACCTCGCCCGTCGATCCCCCTTTTAATCGAACGGCGCAGCTCACCCCATACCGTTTCGGTGTTTTAAAACACACTGACATGTAGGCCCCACCTTTGGACAGCCCACCAAGCGCTGAAGCGTTACTGGGCCGACCCGTTAAATTTTCCCGCGCAGGCCCACCTTTTCAAATCTGGAATAAATAGGCTTGGTCAAATTCTTTACTGATGTTGTGTTTCAAATTCAAATAGCTTCGAATCTACTCAACCAATTTGAACCAACCTTATATTGTTGGAAAGCCCACGAAATGCTCTAACTAACCCCACTGGATTCAACCCCATACCTGGTGTAGGTTTTGAATAGCAAAAATAACAAAACAGAGACTTTTCAGTATTCAAATAAATATAGAAAATCAACCAATTTGAATTTTGAAGTGAATCCAATTGCTATAATTCACATTTCATAAACTCTAATTTACTATGCAAAAATATGATATGGGTTCTGTACATGATCATGGGCTAGATTCAAAAATTGGCTATGTAGTCAATACTAGCTCATTTAAATCAATTTCAAATTTTAGGGTTTTAAATCTATGAGGTGTAGCACCTCATTTAAATCACTTTCCCAAGTGTTATGCAGTAATGTGAGGTCCTTAGTTGCATGATCTCATACTTGCTCACTTGTGGAATTTAAATCAAAATAGTATTTAACTTTGCAATGGTTATTTAAATCACATGAGATGATGAATCTCATTTAAATCATTTTTCTCAAATAATAAGTGTGAAGTGTTGACCTTGGTCAACATGTGATCATACCTGGTTATTTGAGAAGATTAAATCTTAAGAAGATTCAGTGAGAGGAAATTATTTTCTCCAAAGAACTACATAGAAACCCTAACTCCAATTTCAATGGGAGGAAAGTACTGTCCTATTACTATATAAGAAACCCTAGCATAATTTGTGAATAAATGTTAAATAGTGATGCTAGATCATTTGTGTGAGCCAATAAGGCTAATTAAGATTACTTAAGTGTTGTTTGGTGATTGTATCCTCGTATCCGTTTATAGACGCTAGTACCGGAGGCTATCAAGAGGAAGAGGTCTTCTACCAAGAGGAAGAGCCAGAAAACTTTGATCACCTCACCAATCAAGGCAAGCTAGACTAATGCAAGCTATTTTGTTTGCAAGCTTTTACTAATGCAACTAGACTAATGCAAAGCTCTACAAGAGCAAGGCACCATTACTTTTATTTTATGCTTAATGCTCATATCCCAAGTTTTTTACTTTACAAGCTTTACTAAATTTTGTTTATCAAAGTACTTTTTGATTCATGATTCACTTAGTTTAGTTATGGGGTAGTGCAAGAGTATCAAACTTAGCCTAGAGCAATCCAAGTTGCTTAGCACCCCTTATGACTAGTTGCTAGTGCTAAACTAAAATTGACTACTATAGATGGGAACTTGTGAAATGAAATAACTTTGAAAACCTTGGAATGATGAGTCATTCTATTGAAAGATTTTGAAGGTGAATATAACTTGTGAATGACTTGGTGAATTTTACCAAAACTGATGGTTGGGTTCGGATGCGATACCATTCCAATTTTACAAGTACCCCCACAATACCTGAATCTGGGTAAGGCTTAGCTGGAAATTTATGTGTCTTAGTATGGGTTCCCTCTAAAACAAGCGTCATCGGGGTTATGCCGGAGGCTGCCTCTACAACAAAAGGAATGATGTGAAATGACGTGAAATGAGGTGAATGTCCGGCCCAAGCCCTGTGCGGTTCCCGTGGCCGATCGTCCGTCTTCACTGGGAGGCCAAGCTCATGGGGAGAGGTGCCTATACTAGGGTATGTAAATGAAAGGTTAGGATTGGTAGTTCGCGTCATCGCGTACGATAAATCAGGGCCAATTACCCCTGACGGACTATTGCAATTATTGTGGCACAAGTGTACAACCTCTGCAGAGTTTAACCTATTCGAATAGCCGCGTCCGCGGTCATGGACAGTTGGAAAGGCCATATTGTTCCGTCATCAGAATTTTTCTAAAAATATGAATGGTGACTTGTGATTTGAATTAAAAGGTGACTTTGACTTTGAATCACAACTGAGTTGTGGGAATGACACTAATGTTCCCACTTGAGTTAAGTTAGGCAAATGAGGAGTTTTTGATTATTAAAATGCTTATGAAATAAAACTGGCTTTCTGCAAATGAAACTAGAGCTTAGAACCCCTTTACTATAGTTGATAGTATTTACCTTAGTACTAGTTTGCGAGTACTTTAAAGTACTCATGGCTGTGTCCCTGGCTATTCAAATGGCCAGACTATGAAATCGAGTACCGTAACCGGAAGAAGGACAGCAGGACGTCTACGACAACTAGGATCACTCCTGACGTCAACGGTTGCCTGTGGAATAAATGGACTACTACTACGCTATTTCGCTTCCGCTATGTGTTATGTAATTGATCAATAGAACTTCTATTATTGTAATGAGACTGGATCATGTGATCCTTTATTTGTAAGACGATTATGTGTTGTAATGAATGATGTGTTGTGATATCAATCTATTATGTCTCGCAAAAACAATATTCCCGGGATTGCGAGGAATGACATAATAGGCATCTGGACTTAAAAATCCGGGTGTTGACAAGTTGGTATCAGAGCCATTGTTTGACCTTAGGAGACCCTAGTTAGAATGGACGTCCGAAAAACTTGGTTTCAAAACAAAGAAAGTAAATATTTCTGAAAACTTATTTCCCCCTCTTACCCTTGAGATCTTTTTCAAGTGAGAAATTCATGCTCTACTTTTCCTTGAAATTTCTACATAAAAGTTTGCACACTTGATCACTTATCTAACTTACTCATCCTCATTGCTCACAGATGGAGTACCAATGGGAGTTCTATCAGCTTGGTCCTGGAGGCGACCTAAGGTTCGAAAATGATTTGAAGCAACTAGTGGAATATCTAGGACACCCGTATCCCGAGTTCTTCGGAATACCCCTCAACAACCACTCCGGAGAACCACCTCGGTGGGAAGTTTCTACTGATTTACGAAGAAAGCTTGGATCCCCGGTATGGGAAACCATCTAGTTTTCTGTAACGGGAAACACTTGGAAGGAAGGACTAGTCAGAGCTATGCAAGAAGCAATTTCCCGTCTGTGTGGACAAAATGAGAACAAGATCAAGAACACTCGCTTCATCTACTACCCAAGACATGACTCCATGGGAAGATCGATGACCATGCCACCACACACGGAGATGAACCACTATGTAGCACACCAGGACTTCAGGCTGTACAAAACCCGCAGGGATTTGGACAACGCCCTCGCCTCTCGCCAAGCACATCACCCGTAAAGACGAAGAATCCACCCTGAAGAGTAGTATCATTTAAAGCACTTTCGTATGTGTGAGTTGTATCAGGATCCCCTTGTATCGTAGAGCGAATGAATGGTTCTTCAAACCAACGGTGTGTTAGCTTTGTAATATGTGATGTTTGGTATGAACGAAAAAGTGTTGTTGGTTTTTACCCCCGCAACACTACTCAAGTTTTCAATTTATGAACTTTTTAAATTTTAACAAAACAAACCCTAGAAATTTCCCTCTTACCTTATCATCTACCTCAATGTTCATATGGCCCCACCAACCCGCAACGCCACCCAAGATGCCATGATGCAACTGCTGTAGACGATGATGGCAGACCGAGAAGCCGAAAGAGCTGAACGCCAAGCAAACATTGCCGCACTGCAACAGATAGCTCAGGACAATCAAGGCCACGGAAACCACGATCACCCTGGATCGAAACTGAAGAATTTTCAGAACACCAACCCTCCAATGTTCAACAAAGCTGAAGAGCCCCTTGATGCTGATGACTGGCTCGAGACGATGGAGAACAACCTCAAAGTTGCGGGAGTTGAAGCCGCAGAAAAAGTACTGTTCGCCACCCACTACCTGTCAGGACCTGCCAGAGCCTGGTGGACAAGTGCCCGTGCAATGAATGCGGGACAAATGATGACCTGGGAAGACTTCAAGCTGAAGTTCAGCAAATACCACGTGCCCCAAGGACTAATCAAGAAGATGAGAGACGAGTTCCTCGAACTCAAACAAGGAAGAATGTCCGTGGTGGAATACCGCGACAGATTCCTCACTCTGTCAAGCTACGCCCCGGATGAGACCGACACCAATGAGAAGAGAAAGGAAAGATTTCTGAACGGACTGCATGATGAGATGCAAACTGTGTTAGTGAACATTCCGTTCGCTGACTTAGAAGCCCTCGTGGACTCAGCCATACAGATGGAAGGAAAGCTGCATCAGGCCATGAGAACCGCAAGCGCAGGATGATGAACCAGAGTGGACCCCACCATACCCAGAAGTACCGCAACAACTCCTCTGGAGGATTCACCCCAAGACACAACAAGCCCCCTGCTCAGAGTTATCGCCCCAACTACACCAACAACAACGGAGGACCCCCGAAGCCCGGAGGTAACAACAACAACAGCCACCACAACAACAACAACCACAAACAGCAACAGCAACAATGGGAACAACAACAACACCAACACTGGCCCGAGGACTGGAAGCAATGCCATCCCCGTCACCCCGAAGGACAAGTCAACTGTGAACTGCTATGAATGTGGAGTTGTGGGCCACTACTCCAATGAGTGTCCCAAGAAGCTTGCCAAGATTGCCGCCAACACCGCTGCACCTGCCCAGCAACAGCGCCGCTTCGCCGGTAGAAGGAACCAGAACAACAACAACGGTCGTTTCTACCACATGATCGCCATCGAAGCCCAGGAAGCACCCCAGACCATGCCAAGTATGTCTTCCTGTTAATCAAAATGCTCAATCTCTCTTAGGAACCTAACTTTTCTTAAAATCTCGGGACGAGATTTGTTTAAGGGGGAAGGGTTTGTAACATCCCAAAAATTTCAAAACAAAACAAATGAATTTCCCTAGTTCCAAATTTTGGAACCAACAAAAACTTTTATTGAATTAAGTTTGAGGCATAGTGATCTTGCTTAATTCTTGTGCTATTGCCATGATGACTTGTTAAAGTATTTTGAAATGATCTTAAACCCTAAACCTCACCCCTCTTTTCATCACCGAAGTTAAAATAAAATAAAAGGAAATTTAATAAGAAAAAGGCATTTGTGCCTATGACTATTTTTGTAAATCTTTACCCTAAGCTCTTATACCTTGTTTAGAGGTTTGGAAAACCCTCTTACACCTTACCTAGTACTTCTCAAACCAAATCCAAAATGAAACCAAAGAAAATAAAAAGAAACAAGAAATGCCATAGAGGCATATGAGAGTGAAATAGCAAATTTGTGAATTTAAGAATCTTGACCCTAAGACATGTTGTGAATGGTTGGATCACTCCTCTATACCATTTCAACACTCAACAACACCAATTGGGTCAAGCCGAGTGTTATCACCAGAATTTGACCGGATCAGAGGTGGGCCGCGATTGAAGATGGGCTTGAAGGATACACATAGAAGAAATACATGAATCGGCCTTGCATACAAAGTCTGGGCTAGTTTGCCCGTGTATCTGTAACATAGTAGGATACGTGTCGGTTAGATAGAGTTTGGCTCGTGCACGGTTGGGATTATTCCCACGTTAGGAAGTCTACGGACTATAAATATGTATCTAGGGTTTATGAAATAAACAACAATCACGTTCACCACAAACCAATCTAGGCGCATCGCCAACTCCCTTGTCTCGAGGGTTTCTCCCGGGTAAGAATCATGCTGCCTAGATTGCGATCTAGGCAGTACACGTTTATTCGCTATTCATGCGTTGCTCGTACTGAAGCCTTGTTGATGGCGAGCAACGTAGTTATCATAGATGTTTTAGGGTTAGCATTGTTCATCGTATCATATGCTATCGTCGTGCGACCCTTAGACGTCTAGCCGCCCTTACACCCATCTTGGGTGTAAGGGCGGCACCCCGCTTGATTATTATTTAGTAGATCCGATCCGTTATGATTGCTCCTTGTTCTTCAAGGATTAGTTTAATATCTGCATAGTTAGGCCTTACAAACGGGTTGAAGGATCCAGTGTCGCGTAGGGTGTAGTTTGCTAGCCCTAGACAGGATGTTCCGGGGATCAACTTCGTGTTGGTTTTTAGGCCTTGTCTAGGGTCGGTTTACGATCACCGTGCGTGGCCGTGATACGTCTCCGACGTATCGATAATTTCTTATGTTCTATGCCATATTATTGATGATACCTACATGTTTTATGCACACTTTATGTCATATTCGTGCATTTTCTGGAACTAACCTATTAACAAGATGCCGAAGTGCCGGTTCTCGTTTTCTGCTGTTTTTGGTTTCGAAATCCTAGTAACGAAATATTCTCGGAATTGGACGAAACGAAGACCCGGGTTCCTATTTTCACCGGAAGCATCCGGAACACCGGGAAGGACCGGAGGGGGGCACTCGGGCCCCCGGACCATAGGCCGGCGCGGCCCAGGCCCTGGCCGCGCCGCCATATGGTGTGGCCACCCCTTCGACCCTCCTGCGCCGCCTCTTCGCCTATATAAAGCCTCCGTCGCGAAACCCCCGATACGAAGAACCACGATACGGAAAACCTTCCAGAGCCGCCGCCATCGCGAAGCCAAGATCCGGGGGACAGGAGTCTCCGTTCCGGCACCCTGCCGGAGCGGGGAAGTGCCCCGGAAGGCTTCTCCATAGACACCGCTGCCATCTCCACCGCCATCTTCATCACCGCTCGTTGCTCCCATGAGGAGGGAGTAGTTCTCCATCGAGGCTCGGGGCTGTACCGGTAGCTATGTGGTTCATCTCTCTCCTATGTGCTTCAATACAATAATCTCATGAGCTGCCTTACATGATTGAGATTCATATGATGATGCTTGTAATCTAGATGTCATTATGCTAGTCAAGTGAGTTTTACTTATGTGATCTCCGGAGACTCCTTATCCCACGTGTGTAAAGGTGACAGTGTGTGCACCGTGTGGGTCTCTTAGGCTATATTTCACAGAATACTTATTCACTGTTGAATGGCATAGTGAGGTGCTTATTTATATCTCTTTATGATTGCAATGTGTTTGTATCACAATTTATCTATGTGCTACTCTAGCAATGTTATTAAAGTAGTTTTATTCCTCCTGCACATGTGCAAAGGTGACAGTGTGTGCACCGTGTTAGTACTTGGTTTATGCTATGATCATGATCTCTTGTAGATTGCGAAGTTAACTATTGCTATGATAATATTGATGTGATCTATTCCTCCTACATATGCATGAAGGTGACGAGTGTGCATGCTATGTTAGTACTTGGTTTAGTCTTTTGATCTATCTTACACTAAAGGTTACTAAAATATGAGCATTATTGTGGAGCTTGTTAACTCCGGCATTGATGGTTCGTGTAATCCTACGCAATGTGTTCATCATCCAACAAGAGTGTAGAGTATGCATTTATCTATTCTGTTATGTGATCAATGTTGAGAGTGTCCACTAGTGAAAGTCTAATCCCTAGGCCTTGTTCCTAAATACTGGCTATCGCTGCTTGTTTCTTGTTTTCTTGCGTTTAGTACTTGCTGCGTTACTCTTGCTTGTTCTATCGTCCTGGGCAAAGCACTTTTCCGGTGCCGTTGCCGTTGCTACTACTTATTCATACCACCTGTATTTCACTATCTCTTCGCCGAACTAGTGCACCTATTAGGTGTGTTGGGGACACAAGAGACTTCTTGCTTTGTGGTTGCGAGGGTTGCATGAGAGGGATATCTTTGACCTCTTCCTCCCTGAGATCGATAAACCTTGGGTAATCCACTTAAGGGAAACTTGCTGCTATTCTACAAACCTCTGCTCTTGGAGGCCCAACACTGTCTACAAGAATAGAAGCTCCCGTAGACATCAGGCCGCCAGGCTCAATCACGAGTAGGATGTTCCGATTATGTGGTGAAAACCCTAAATCGTAGTAGGTCGTTTTAGCTTTATTTTGATCAAGCAGGACCACCATCTGATCGTACACCTCGTACGGATCATGGGTGGATCGGCTCCTTGAGCCGATTCACGGGACAACTCGAGAGCCGATCGAGGCTCGTATTTAATGTTTACGTGTATGCCATGCGGGAAACTAAGCGAGGCACATCCAACACCTTCACGACCGGGTATAGGTCGGGTGGCACGCCCTGCACCGGCATCGGACATGCGTGCCGGAGTCTTTGCGGGCCGTCGCTCGGAGGGGCCGGGGCCAGCCGCAGCCACCGGGAGTCTCCCGGCTCTCTCGTGTTGCCCGTCGCTGCTCGCCGGTGGGTTTCGACCGCAACACATTCGGCACGCCCGGTGGGACAATCTTCGACATCAACCGCATCGCCATCTACATCCGAGATGGCGGAAGGCACTCCGATCACGTACGAGGATCCGGCCGAGGAGCTCAAGAAGAAGTATGACGAGGTCAAAGCGATCCTCGAAGACGACCTCATCGGCTCTTTTCACGAGAACCCGCTCACATGGCATCGGGTGGAAAGGGTTCTCACCTGAGCGCGCTCGATGGAGTGGACCTGTCCGCCCCGTCGGAAGAACGCACCGGGTCTCGCGTCGAGGAGATTAACTTCATGGTAGCTCATTCGGCTGCACCGCCATTCTGAGAGCCTGGTGAACACTTTGGAGCGTGTCGCTCTTCGCGTGATCCAGGAAATCATGAAGCATCAGTACTCTCCGTCAGGACCACCTCTAGGGACTCACCAAGGAGAGATGGCACTCCAGTCCCGTCCACCGCTGCCATTCGCGTTGGCAGCACCAGAAGTGCCGAATTCACCGGCATACGTCGTCTACAAGATCGGTGGTGACCCTAGTGACTACCAGTTCTTGCATGAGGCGCCTAAGGAGATCCCTCACGGATACACGTGCACATACGTGCCAGACTGCAGTAACTGGGCCCTCACAAACCAGACTGCAACAGCAGGGACTTCTGGAACAACAGGAGGAACTTCGGGGACAGATCTTGAGAAGCAGACGTGGCTAGCCAAGTACGCCACCCCGATAAACCTCCAGAGCCCAACTCCTGCAGTTGGCTCAGAGCTTGAGAAGCAAGCATGGCTGGCTAAGTATGCCACTCCGGCAAATCTTCAGAGTTCGACTCCTGCAGCCAGCACCGCGGATCGGATCGGTACAATCTTGAGAGACCGGTTCGGCATGGTGCCGAAGAGGAGGGCAATCGGCTATTCCAAGCCGTACCCCAACGAGTACGAGTTGATCCCGGTACCACCCAAATATCGGCTCCCTGCATTCTCCAAATTTAGTGGATCGGATGGTTCCAGCTCAATCGAGCATGTGAGCCGATATTTGGCACAGTGGGCACGATCTCGGCATCGAGATGAGCTGCGTGTGAGGTGCTTCGCACATTCCCTCACGGGATCGGCTTTCGGGTGGTACGCATCGCTGCCACCGGACTCAATCCGGACTTGGAAGCGGTTGGAGGAGCGAGTTCCACATGCGGTATCACTCGGAGGCTTCCGAGGCTGGCATTGCCGATCTAGCACAAGTACGACAGAAGCGCGGAGAAACGGTGTCGAGAATACATCCAGCGCTTCGAAACGTTAGGAACCGATGCTATTCGGCTCGTGTGAGCCGAAAGAAGCGATCGAGTTGGCGGTGGTGGGTCTCGCATCACCGATCAGGGACGTGGCCTCCCAAGCGAGACTACCCTTCACCGGCGCACATGGTGCGAAGCGTCATTATATGAACAGGCGCCACCCGGATGTATACCGGGATAAATTCAAGCGTGCGGTGGTCCTGGTTGAGGCGGATGAGGATGAAGGCTCTGCGGGAGATCAAGAGGTAGCGATGGCTGAATGGACTCGGGGGCAAGCCCCGTGTCACGTAAGTGGGTTAAGCCACAAGGTCCTCCAAGAGGGTTTGACTTCGATGTCACCAAGGCTGAGCAAATTTTCGACCTTTTACTTAAGGAGAAACGACTAAAGGTACCCGAAGGCCACAAGATCCCCACGGCGCAGGAGGCTGAACGGGAAGCCATACTGCAAGTGGCATAACACGTTCACCCACGCCACCAACGACTGCAGGGTGTGGCGTCAGCAGGTCCAAATGGCGATAGAACAAGGGCGTCTAATTTTCAGCCAGTACGCCATGAAGGTTGACAAACACCCCTTCCCCGCCGTTAACATGGTGGAGTGCACTTACCATGGAGGGTGCCAGCCAGGATTCTCGTGCAATATCAACATGGTAGGACCTGGGCACTACTCTGGTAAGAACGGAGACGAGGGCAGCTGCTCTCATAGCAAGGACACAGAAGAAGCCGTTCCACGCGATCGGCTCCGACACTTCCCAAAAATCTATGGAAGAATGTTGCGAAACCTTCGTTGAGCGATTCAATCAACATGGAGGCCGATCCCAGCAATCGGCCAAGATTATCCTCGCCATACGTTCTGCCTGTGTTCAACGTCGATCTAATGGGCAGCGGTTTTACGGCGGCTGATGAGCTGGAAGAAGTCAACATTGGTCCTAACGGAGCCGACGTTCAGATACAGTGCCTTGGCTAACTACAGAGCCGATATCCGCAGTTACCTGGCTGATTCGGCTCGGGGGGGCACCTAGTCAGAGGAACATGTGCGATACATGTGCAGTGAAATATTGGGGGCCGATGGAAAGATCGGCCAGTAAAAAATATTGGGGGCCGATGGAAAGATCGGCCAGTAAAAAAAAACAACAAAATCAGTACATACAAATCATAGCCGATGCACAGACATCGGCTTCAGAATGTAAAAAGCCGATGCACGGCCGTCGACTTTAGATAAGTTCAAGCGAAACAAGTTCAGCAAAACATTCATCAGTCTGCACAAAGAGGCTCTACTGAAGAAAAGCGTTGAGGGCGTGAAGGGCATCTGCACGGATTCGATCCACCTCGGCGATCTCAGCCTCGTCGTCCTCGTCTCTGCCCATCACCAGCTGACTGCTCAGGGCACGAATTTCAGCCAGATCGGTCTTCAGATCGGCTGTGAGGCCTTTTGCTTCCTCTTGAGAGCGAGCAATGAGGGTTTCCTTGTCTTGGATAAGTTGTTTGGTCTCCCTGACCTTCTTTTCCAGGTCCTCCGAGTTCCTTGCGCAAGATCTCGAGTTCGGCACTATTGGTAGAAGTGTCGGTTTTGGCGTCCAAAGCGGCCTTCTTCTCGTTGAGCCGTTGACATTTGTCCGCAATATCGGCTCTCAACGGAAGGCTGGGCGCGGCGAAGAGTAATTCTTTGACGAGCCGATCGCACCCTTGACCTGAAAACCGCATCACGAGAGGGAGAAGTGAGGAACGTAAGATATCGGCGACCTCTCTCGATCACCCTCCTCAACAAGTATGTGAGTCAATATGACCAACGCTAGACGGTATAACGGCGAGGGGCCAGAAAGGGATCGTCTAGCTAGGGATGCCGAGGGAGACATCGTCGGCATGATTGCGACGAGGAGAGATATGAGCGCCACACTAAGGAAAAGTCGAGAGAGCAAGACGACGTGAATAGGCAGGACGTCCCTTGTTGTTGGTTTCTTCTTTGGGATTCGGGAATGGGCTTGGGTGCCTACAATCGGCAGCGCAGAGAATGTAAACGAGAAGAAGGAGGATGCGGCTAACGTGTCGGTGTTCCGACGTCTAGGGCCTCTCCCGCCTCGGAACAAGCCTTACGGCGAGTCCTCTCGGGTGGAAGATCTCGAGGAATTAGAAGGCGATGATGATGAAGAAGATAGATAAGTACCACCCGGTCCAAGGTGGTGCCGCGATGGACTTCAGTAGTTCCCAAAAGCGTAGGAGTTCGGCGGCTGCGTGGTTTTGGAGGGAGAGCGAGAAAGGGTATACCTACACACGTTGAGGAAGGCGCGGCGGCGGATGCGACGCGAAAATTCGAACGAACACGGGCGCGGAAGGTCGGCCACAAGGGAAAGAGTGGCGCTCCCGAGACAAAAAGAAAGCCGATGATGAAACATCGGGCTGGCTCAAGCATGGTGTTCATCCTTCGACGGAGTTTAGTGCTCCAGCGGGGTCAGACGAGGCACTCTGTGGCGCAGCTTGGCTGCGGCCCACGGCCGAGTTATCTTTGAGAAGCCACGAGAAAGAGAGCTTCCCTGAGACACCCCGAAGGCCTTGTACTTGCGAGGCTATATCAATGGGCAGCTTTGTCAACAAGATGTGGTGGACACGGAGCGGCGGTCAACATTATGCCATACTCCATGCTACGTCGGTTGGGACGCTCTAGCTCGGATCGATCAAGACCAATGTGACAACGAGCGATTTCAACGGCCAAGCATCGACGCACAGGTGTTACGAACGTGGATGCGACGTAGGAAGAAAAACCATCCCTACGACGTTCTTTATTGTCGACGGCAAGAGCACCTATGCTGTCTGCTAGGGAAGAGGTGGATCTTGCCTTATTGTTGCATTCCATCCACGATGCACCAATGCTTGATACGAGTGGGATGGAGATGAAGTAGAGGTCGTCCCGATGTCTACGGGAGCTTCTATTCTTGTAGGCAGTGTTGGGCCTCCAAGAGGAGAGGTTTGTAGAACAGCGGCAAGTTTCCCGCAAGTGGATACCCAAGGTTTATCGAACTCGGGGAGGAAGAGGTCAAAGATATCCCTCTCATGCAACCTGCAACCACAAAGCAAGAAGTCTCTTGTGTCCCCAACACACCTAATAGGTGCACTAGTTCGGCGAAGAGATAGTGAAATACGGAGTGAGTATGAATAAGTATGAGCGATAGCAACGGTGCCGAGAAAAGTGCTTGGCGTGTAGTTGATGGTGGTGGTATTGCGGCGATAATGTAGCATTAAAGCATTAAACAACGGTAGTAACTCGAGCGGTAGTAACGCGGCGGTAGTA